>NC_091435.1:73337784-73573571 GCF_964237555.1 Oryctolagus cuniculus | reverse complement strand
TGATTATTCTTAGAAAGGTAAATGTCAGCCAAGGCCAAGGTGGGCCTGCAAACAGTAGAGCTCACACTTGTTCTTCCTTTCCAAGTAGATGAATGAATTGGATCCATGATAATTTAATAAAAGCTTTGGAGAGGCTGGTGCCGTGGCTCAATAGGCTAATCCTCCACCTAGCGGCGCCGGCACACCGGGTTCTAGTCCCCGTCGGGGCACCAGATTCTGTCCCGGTTGCCCCTCTTCCAGGCCAGCTCTCTGCCTGTGGGCCAGGGAGTGCAGTGGAGGATGGCCCAAGTACTTGGACCCTGCACCCCATGGAGACCAGGAGAAGCACCTGGCTCCTGGCTTCGGATCAGCACAGTGCGCCGGCTGCAGCGCGCCTGCTGTGGCGGCCATTGGAGGGTGAACCAATGGCAAAAGGAAGACCTTTCTCTCTGTCTCTCTCTCTCACTGTCCACTCTGCCTGTCAAAAATAAAAAAAAAAAAAAAGCTTTGGAGAAACAACACTTAAAACCATTTTATGTCTTCCATGTAATTGTTCACTAGTATTTTTTAGAGGAGGTGAATAATAGATTTGTAGTTAAAATAAGTATTGTTTAGCTTTCACTAGAATGGGACATTTTTTACAGAATTCCAGCTGGGGGAGAGGAAAGAGGAGAGAGTGTGCAGAAGGAGGGAAGGACTCATGACGTCATGGCTGCTTTGCCTGACGTGACTGCTCATACATGACCACTTAGTAGTCATCACCACTTTAGCGCTACTCTAGGGCAGGATGGGTTTATGTCTTCTAATAGTCGAAACAAGACTGTTGCTGAAAAACTAGTTGGAGGTGTTGCTATGGAACCTCCAAACCCATGTCTGCTAGTCTAATGTGCAGAAAGCCATTCACTGACATTGGGATGGTAGAAGAAAGTAGGTATTTATTGTATTATTGCAAAACAGAGAGCAAGAAGCTGAGCAGTTGTTACTTAATTCTCAGGCTGCCCAAGGAGTTAAGGGTTAAGGTCCTTATAGATTGAAATTGGGCTTCAGAAGTGCATGATCACCTCATGTCGAAGCTCCTGGACAGTCAGTGGTGCCCTTCAGGGAGTTTGTAATGGCTAGGTGGGCTTCAGTTTGTCTAGGGAGGAGGGGTACATGAAAATAAGTTACCTTCTGCCTCAGATATGGAATTTTCCTACCTGGATTTAGAATTAACCTAAGCAAACCTCTTTGAACAAAACTGGCCAATAAGGATTTTTTTTCTATTGGAGAAGTAAATGGCTTCTTGAATCCAGTACTTAGAACCTGTTAGCTAACTGTGTCACTCCCCTCAATTCATTGAATTCCTATTGGTAAAGGACAGGGAAGGGAAGCTTGGATTAAGGGAGACAGACTCCTGCTTTTCCATTATAAGTGTTCCATCTCATAACCACATATTTATAGTTTTCAAAGAAAATATGACCCTACAGGATATTAGGAGAATCAAATTCAGCACAATAATTTTGTTCATTCTTGGTTTGTGCCTGGAAAATAATTTTGAAATAACAGAGAGGGAAAGGCATGAGGGCAGCTTGGAGGGAGACTATGCTATAAGTGTCTGAAAGAGAAGGTCCACAAAGATATGGAAAGAATAATGTAGGGACCAGCACCATGGCAAAGTAATTTAAGCCTCGCCTGAAGCACTGGCATCCTATATGTGCACTGGTTCCAGTCCTGGCTGCTGCACTTCTGATCCAGCTCCCTGCTAATTGCCTGGGAAAGCAGTAGAGGTTGGCGCACACCCTTGGGCCCTTGCACCCATGAAGGAGACCCAGAAGAAGCTCCTGGCTTCCGGCCACAGACTGGCCCAGCTCCAGCCATTGTGGCCATTTGGGGAGCAAACCAGCAGATGGAAGACCTTGCTCTCTATCTCTCCCTTTCTCTGTAACTGTGCCTCTCAAATAAATAAATAGATCTTAAAAAAAGAATAATATAAACCATTTTTGTTATGGACTCTCTAAGATAGAAGTGAAGATAAGTGTGCAAATGAATGAGCAGAGAAACATGGCTGGTAGATAAAAAGGGGAAAAGTACAAAGAAAATATTGATGTTATAGTGCATACTGTAAGCCTGATACTGGTCTAAGGATCTTCATACAGGCATATGGTAATGGTAATAGTTCCTATTATTCACATTGTACAAGTTAGGAAGCTGAGAAAAGCAACTTGTGCCAAGATCACAAGTTGAGGACAAGTCAGTGTTGAAAGCCAGAGGGTCTGGCTTCAGAGACTGTGCTGTGCACTGTTGTCTACGTGGCCTTTCCCACTGTAAGCAAGAAGGGAAACAAACACAAGGACAGAACAAGGGAGAATACAAAGATGTTGTGGTGCTCAGTGTTTGGTTTGGGTGGAAATTGTGTTTTTAGGCTTGGAATGTGTGCTGTCAGCCCTCAGCAGCCTTGCAGCACAGAGCAGCGGCCGGGTCTGCTAGCTGCAGGGAGGGAAATGGATAAATAATTGATTAGGCACAGCGTGCTCTGTGTGTGCAGATCTATAGGGAGGAGAGAGGTCCAAGAGGCAGAGCCAGATGGTGAGCTGTAATGTGCCCATATTAATAGATGTCTTCATTAGATGACATATTCACAGGAGTCCAGGGTGAATGCCTTTCAGCCATTGCCAGGGACAGACAAGGTCTAGAGATGAAGGTGACACTTACCTGGAAGGCAATCAAAGTGACAGGTCAGGAGCAAAGAAGTAGAGATAGAGGCTTCCTCTTGCAGTAAGAAAAATAACTTAGATTTCAAAGACTGTCCCTTCTCTTTCGGTGAGCTCACCTCTACATACATAAAATAGCAAGGCTCTCCATGCACCTCCTCCTCCCTTCTGCATTCCCGGTGTGGATATCTGTCTATTGTATTCCTGTTCTTAACTGGATCAGTGCTCTCCATTTTCCCTACCAATTACAGCTTCTTCCTGCTCTAGACATTCATTGCTTTCCATTAAATGCCCTTCTTGGGCCTCTTCCCGGACCTATAATCCGTGGCCACAATCTCCTTCATTTTCTTAGCTAATAATATTGCACTCGGTCAAAATTGCCAGTAGACTGGCCCTGTATTAATGACCAGTTGATAGTCAACTGAAAACTGTAAAGCAAATGTCGAGGCTGAAACTTTTGTATTATATGTGAATTAATACTGGTGACATTAATCTTAAATACTGTTGAAATGTTGGTTGAGCAGATGTTGAATGTTTCAAGGACTTTGGCTCTCTGTACTCCTTATGTATGCATAGATGCACACATACATATTACTCCTCCAGAGATTAAATGCTTGTCATGCCTTGAATCCTATATGGCTACATTAGAACACAATTTTAACAGAATAATATTTGCAAAACTATTATCAGTGACAAATACTGAAATACTCACTGCTCTATTTTTCCCCACATCCTAGGAAAAAAAATTTCACCCTATGGAACACAATGGTAAACATTTAAAATTTTGGTAATAACACATATTTATTGAGTACTCAAAAAGTGCAGAGGACAGGGCTAGTGCTGGGTATTGTGGATTCTAGAAAATTACATCAAGTACCTTAAGCTACAGAAGAAAATGGGATGCATCATTAAAACTAAGTGGAAGACTCTTTAGATTGGCAAGCTAATTCCAAGTCTCTACTATTAAGGAGAGTTATTTGCATCCTAGGGGTGGGATAAAAATAGTGTGCCCTTGCCTAAACCTCAGTTAGCTTCAGCACTCTTTCCAGCTCAGCCAGAGTTCTTTATTTCCAGATTGCCAACATATTTATTTTGGAGCCAGACTTTCAGAGGCATTGTGGCAGTGGGTTTCTCTGAGGAAGCATACTCCACAATAGGGACATACTTTCCAAGGCATTGACCTTGTATCAGGGCTCAACATAACTGCAGGCTATCAGTGAGAGGCATTCAACAAAGGTAGTAGTCCTAATTTTATCCATCCTAAGTTTTAGATGAATATGAGGTTTTGCTTGATTTTCCCTAATTATTCAAAACATGGTTTGGTAAAATCCTTTCTCTTTCTAATAGTAGGACTTAAAATTCACTAGCAAGTTTGATCTGAAAGGAAGCAACTAGGAGACTTTTGTACCTGATTCAGTTCAAGTTTTCAGCCAATCTCAAGTTACTAATTCGGGGGTAGGCATTTGTTCAGTGGTTAAAACACTGCTTTGGAACTGGGTGTAGAAGGAACATTCCTCAATGCAATCAAAGCAATTTATGAAAAACCCACGGCCAACATCCTATTGAATGGGGAAAAGTTGGAAGCATTTCCACTGAGATCTGGTTCCAGACAGGGATGCCCACTCTCACCACTGCTGTTCAATATAGTTCTGGAAGTTTTAGCCAGAGCTATTAGGCAAGAAAAAGAAATTAAAGGGATACAAATTGGGAAGGAAGAACTCAAACTATCCCTCTTTGCAGATGATATGATTCTTTATTTAGGGGACCCAAAGAACTCTACTAAGAGACTATTGGAACTCATAGAAGAGTTTAGCAAAGTAGCAGGATACAAAATCAATGCACAAAAATCAATAGCCTTTGTATACACAGGCAATTCCATGGCTGAGGAAGAACTTCTAAGATCAATCCCATTCACAATAGCTACAAAAACAATCAAATACCTGGAAATAAACTTAACCAAGGACGTTAAAGATCTCTATGATGAAAATTACAAAACCTTAAAGAAAGAAATAGAAGAGGATACCAAGAAATGGAAAAATCTTCCATGCTCATGGATTGGAAGAATCAATATCATCAAAATGTCCATTCTCCCAAAAGCAATTTATAGATTCAATGCAATACCAATCAAGATACTGAAGACCTTCTTCTCAGATCTGGAAAAAATGATGCTGAAATTCATATGGAGACACAGGAGACCTTAAATAGCTAAAGCAATCTTGTACAACAAAAACAAAGCCAGAGGCATCACAATACCAGATTTCAGGACATACTACAGGGCTGTTGTAATCAAAACAGCATGGTACTGGTACAGAAACAGATGGATAGACCAATGGAACAGAATAGAAACACCAGAAATCAAACATCTACAGCCATCTTATATTTGATCAAGGATCTAAAACCAATCCCTGGAGTAAGGACAGTCTATTCAATAAATGGTGCTGGGAAAATTGGATTTCCACGTGCAGAACCATGAAGCAAGACCCCTACCTTTCACCCTACACAAAAATCCACTCAACATGATTAAAGACTTAAATCGACAACCTGACACCATCAAATTATTAGACAGCACTGGAGAAACCCTGTAAGATATAGGTACTGGCAAAGACTTCTTGGAAAATACCCCAGAAGCACAGGCAGTCAAAGCCAAAATTAACATTTGGGATTTCATCAAATTAAGAATTTTCTGTACTTCAAAAGATACAGTCAGGAAAGTGAAGAGGCAACCGACAGAATGGGAAAAAATATTTGCAAACTATGCAACAGATTAAGGGTTGATGACCAGAATCTACAAAGAAATCAAGAAACTCCACAACATCAAAACAAACAACCCACTTCAGAGATGGGCCAAGGACCTCAATAGACATTTTTCAAAAGAGGAAATCCAAAGGGCCAACAGACACATGAAAAAATGTTCAAGATCACTAGCTATCAGGGAAATGCACATCAAAACCACAATGAGGTTTCACCTCACCCCGGTTAGAATGGCTTATATTCAGAAATCTACCAACAATAGATGCTGGCGAGGATGTGGGGAAAAAGGGACATGAACCCACTGTTGGTGGGAATGCAAACTGGTTAAGCCACTATGGAAGTCAGTCTGGAGATTCCTCAGAAAACTGAATATAACCCTACCATACAACCCAGCCATCCCACTCCTTGGAATTTACCCAAAGGAATTAAACTGGCAAACAAACCTGCTGTCTGCACATTAATGTTTATTGCAGCTCAATTCACAATAGCTAAGACCTGGAACCAACCCAAATGCCCCTCAACAGTAGACTGGATAAAGAAATTATGGGACATGTACACCATAGAATACTATACAGCAGTCAGTGAAATCTGGTCATTTGCAACAAGATGGAGGAATTTGGAAAACATCATGCTGAGTGAATTAAGCCAGTCCCAAAGGGACAAATATCATATGTTCTCCCTGATCGGTGACAACTAACTGAGCACCAAAGGGGAAACCTGTTGAAGTGAAATGGACACTATGAGAAACAGTGACTTGATCAGCTCTTGTCCTGACTGTTGATGTACAATGTAATACTTTATCCATTTTAGTATTTTTTTGTTCTAGTACTATTGGTTGAACTCTGTAATTAACACACAATTATTCTTAGGTGTTTACATTTAACTGAAAAGTGATCCCTGTTAAATATAAGAGTGGGAATAAGAGAGGGAGGATATGTACAATTTGGGACATGCTCAATTGGACTTGCCCCAAATGGTGGAGTTAGAAACGTGCCAGGGGATTCCAATACAATCCCATCAAGGTGGCATGTACCAATGCCATCTCACTAGTCCAAGTGATCAATTTCAGTTCACAATTGATCACGCTGATAGGTCTAAGATTCAAATGGATCACACAAACAAGACTAGTGTCTGCTAATACTAACTGATAGAATCAAAAAGGGAGAGAATGATCCAACATGGGAAGTGGGATACACAGCAGACTCATAGAATGGCAGATGTCCTAAATAGCACTCTGGCCTCAGAATCAGCCCTTTAAGCATTTGGGTCTGGCTGAAGAGCCCATGAGAGTATTTTAGGCATGGAAAGCCAAGACACTCTGGGGAGAAAAAAAAAAAAAGAAGACCTAAATGAAAGATCTCTGTGAGTGAGATCCCAGTGGAAAGAACAGGGCCATCAAAGAAGGAGGTACCTTTCTCTGAAGGGAGGAGAGAACTTCCACTTTGACTATGATCCTGTCGGAATAAGATCAAAGTCGGTGAACCCAAAAGGCTTCCATAGCCTTGGCAACTCATGACTAAAGCCTAGGGAGATTTCTGACGCCATAAATAAGAGTGTCAAATTGTTAACAACAGGAGTCACTGTATACTTACTCCTCATGTAGGATCTGTCCTTAATGTGTTGTCCATGTGAAGTAATGCTATAACTAGTACTGAAACAGTATTTTACACTTTGTGTTTCTGTGTGGGTGCAAACTGATGAAATCTTTACTTAATATATACTGAATCGATATTCTGTATATAAAGATAATTGAAAATGAAAAAAAAAAAACAACACTGCTTTGCGATAGCCATATCTCATATCAGAGTTCCTGGGTTGAAATCTTAGCTTTAGAATTGTTCCCAGCTTCCTGCTGATGCATACCCTGGGATGCAGCAGGTTATGGTTCAACTACTTGGTTCCTTGCCAACCGTGTATCCAACCCATATTGAGTTCCAGGTTCCTGGCTTAGGCCTAACCCAGCCTGGCTGTTGCAAGCATTTGGAGAGTGAATCAGTAGATGGAAGATCTTTATCAATCTCTATTTCTGTTCCTTTCTCTTTTCCATTTAAAAAATGTTTTTTTTAAATTTACAATACTATTTTAATTTAATGTAGAGTTGTTTAGAAGAGGATCTAAGTAACTTCTGCATCCCTCTATAATTTATAAACTAGGGATGACTTTTGAATATGCTTACCTTTTTTTATTTTTAAATAGTTGCCCTGAAACCTGTCCCCCATAAATTGTCTTGTTTCCGCGATCACAGTTGTCTGTTCACCTGAACTATATGCACACAACCTGTGTCAGTCCTTGCAGGATCTGCAGCTCTTGACCTCCCCTTTAGTCTGTGTATTTTTACATCTGGATTAAGGTATGTTTCCATCCAGAAACCAGTTCTGGCCTCAGAAAAAAGAACTGTAGAAAGATTTTAACTGAGAATAGGATTGGCAAATAGAAGACTTGAGTTTTCCCACAAATATTTTGTGTCTCTCACTGGAGTCCTTGTCCAGACTCTGCCTTACATGTTGTTCATCTGCTGCATAGAGTCTTGGTGGTCATGAGAAAAGAACACAGCGTGGTTGTGAGAATGATGGTTTTAGAGTCAAGAGTGGGTTAAAAATTCCATTTCTGCTACTTCTTAGGTCTATGACATAACAAACCTGTGTGGGTCTTGGTTTCCTCATCTGCAAAGAGGGTTAATAATATCACCTTTTGGAGTGAAACTGTTGTACCTCAGCGGTAAGGTTGGGATGCCTGCATCCATTATCAGAGTGCCTAGGAAGGAGTTCAGCCTCTGTTTCCAATCCATCTTCCTGCTAATGCACATGGGAGGCGGCAGACGATGGTCTAAGTAGTTGGTCTCTGTCACCCATGTGGGTGTTCTGGGTGGAGTTTCTGACTCCAAGTTTCAACCTAGTCCAGCCCCTGATATTGTGGGCATTTGGGAAAAATAAAATAGTAGATAGAAGATCTCTCTCCCCTTCCCACTTTCCCTCATCCTCCCTCACCATCTTCCTCTCTCTCGATCTGCCTTTTCAATCAATCAATCTTTTAAAAGATAATATTTCCTCCTCTTAGAATCATTATAAGAATTCATTGAAATAATGCATGTAAAGAACTCCGTCACTTGCCTGTCACAAAGAATTCTATGAACAATCTTTATTGACATTTTTCACTGTTTGTCTCTCTTGCATGAACTCTTATATTCCAAAATTCATACAAAATATTTCTCATTTTTTTTAAGGATGAGGGAGAGAGAGAAAGAGATCTTCAATACTCTGGTTCAGTTGCTTCTTGGCCTTTTGGCTAAGCTCAATTGTAATACTCTGGTTCACTCCCAAAATGCCTGCAGTGGCCAGGACAAGACCTTCTTCCAAGTCTGCTATGTTGGCGTAGGAGCCCAAGAACTGGGGCCATCCTCTGTTGATTTCCCAGGCGCATTAGCAGGAGCTGGATCAGAAGTAGAGAGCAATGGGGTTTGAACCGGTGCCCATATGTGATGTCGGCATCCCAGGCAGCAGCTTTACCTACTACATCACAACACCTGCCCCAACAAAATACCTACTATGTGACAAGCCTATGATGAGCTCTGGACATAATACTGTCTTTGCTGGATATATTCTTCATTATCAATATTTTCAAAAATTAATATCAATCATTTTAGTTTTGTTTTGATAAAATTCAGTCCAAAATTATTTTTCTCACATTTCTGAAAGTTTTTAAATAAGATTCAGTAGACATGTGGGTGACTTACTCTTCTTCAAGGTCATCTTCTTGCTGGTTTACAAAAGAATAAGATATTTAGACTAGAAGCTGAGTCTTTTCTCCTGTTCGTTAAACTTAAAAATAGAGTCGAACAAAGGGCTAATCATAGGATGTTAATGTACCTTTAACTCAAAGCAGTGAACACAGCTCTATAATTATCTTAAGTGAATAAGAAATGATTTCTGTAAATAAGCGAATTGATCAAAATTTTGAGGTCAAAACCAATTCCCTAAGAACTTGTTGAACTATGAAATTTTCAGGCAAGTATTTTAGTGATGTATAAAAATATAAAAAATTCATCTCTGATAAATATTTTACCAATATGTTAGAGTTTGTATGTGACAATATTATATACAAATGTTTACCTGTCAAAATTCCAGATAAGTAAATATTAACATGTCTGAGTAACTAACTGTGAGGTAGAATTGACAAAAAGAAAAAAAAGTAGATAAGCAAAAACATCCCCAAAATAACAAGAAAACCTGCAGAATCCACTGCTTTTTAAGATGTCAACATTTTACAATAGTCAAAGAAGTTATCATGGGAAAGTGAACAGTAATGTAACTGACCTAACAAGCTCTTTGATGCCTATTGGGATTTATTCGAATCAAGAACTTGTAGGTAGGGCCAGCGCCAAGGCACAGTAATCTTCCGCCTGCGTTGCAGGCATCCCATATGGGCGTGGTTCTAGTCCCGGTTGTTCTTCCAATCCAGCTCCGTGCTGTGGCATGGGAAAGTAGTAGAAGATGGCCCAAGTCCTTGGGTCCCTGCACCCACATGGTAGACCAGGAAAGAAGAACCTGATTCCTGGCTTCGGCTGTTGCGGCCACCTAGGGAGTGAACTAATGGACAGAAGACCTATCTGTGTCTCCCTCTCACTGTCTATAACTCTCTCAAGTAAATAAATGAAAAATCTTAAAAAAAAAAAAAAAAAACAAAAACAAAAACAAAAAAAAAAAACCTTGTAGGTAAGGGGCCAGCATAATGAATAAAACTGCCACCTGTGACACTGCCATCCCATATTTGCTCTGGTTCAAGACCCAGCTGCTCCACTCGTGATCTAACTCCCTACTAATGGCCTAGAAAAGCAGAAGATGGTCTAAATACTTGTGGTCCCTGCCACCCATGTGGGAGACCCAGATAAAGCTCCTGGCTCAGCCCTGGTGGTTCAGACCATTTTGGGGTGAACCAGCAGTTGAAGATCTCTCTTCATCTTCTACCTCTCTCTCTTGTCTCTCTGTGTTTCTGACTTTTGAATCAATAAATAAATCATAAAAAGAAAAAAAAAGGAGATAAAGAACTTATAGGTAGAAAAAGGAAGCTGTAACAACAAATCCAACATGCTGGACAGTAAGAAGTATCATAGCAATTATCAGTATCTTGTGAATAAGCACTTTTATATAACAGATTTCATTATAAATGAAGGGGAGATGAGACCAAGTATAAAATTCTTCTGAATGCAGTAAAAATATAAACAATAAAACAGCTGTAGGAAGGCAATCTAAACCTGTTATATGATTTCTTTAGAAAGAAGCTCTTGTACAAATAGATACAGGAAATACTATACTTTTCCTTTTCAAATTGAATAGCCTATGTCACAGAGTTTCTAGTTTTTATATTAATTCATTTTCATTCAAATATTAGCATGATAGTAGGAGGCGATTGAGACAAAAGGGACAGAGCAGGAAAGAAGGAGAGCTGGCAGGGGGATGCGGGCTTCTTCCACACGGCACTGTGGTTATGATGATTTATCTGCCGGTGATTTATGTGGTGCAGGCCAGGCAGTGCAAAGCAGCACAGTGCCTGATTTAGAGCTTTTCAGTCTAGGTTAGAGAAAACTGCAGCATAAAACTTATCAGCTGATAAGATGTCAGCCCTGAAGTGCAAAGTTCATTGACATTTATGCCTGTGGATTTTGGGGGGTAGAAGTAAAATTTTTGCTGGAAAGGAGAAGGCTTGGGCATAGATCAAAGGGGCACATGGTGAAAGTCCTAGCAGGAGCAGGAAGCACTGCCAGCGGTTCAGACAAGGGCAGCTCCTCACCTCAAGGCAACTCTGTATATGTTTTGTGCTATATTCCTGGCTCTGGAGAAATGCTAGAAAATTCACAGACTACATAAACAGGGTTAATGATGCCCTGAAATCTCTAACAGGAAGTTTGCTTGCTGTGTGAATGATAGGTCTGCAGAAATAAACTTGTGTTGGAAATACAATGAAAGAAGGTTTGCTTATCTTTCAGAGGGACTTCTCTAATGTTAGCAAAGCAAGCTGAAATAATCACCAAAAAGTCACCACAGCACAGGACTGATGGGGATACTTAGGAAGCATTTGATACAGCCCAGGCACTGCTCAGGACACCCTTCTGCGTGTTTACTCTTCTCAACAAGCTCTGACAGAGAAACACTTCTCATTGTGAGTTTGCACATGAAGAAGTGGAGGCCTAGAGTGGATGATTTTTTTTTCTTTGAGGCTGTATTTTCATCCTAGAGCTCCTGAGGCAATGACCCAAGTCCTTGGCACCAAGCTCTGAAGGAGGCGTGCCAGGACCTGGAAGGGAACCCAAGTATCCTCTCTTAAAGTGTCTTAGCAAATGAAATTTTTTTTTTTTTACTCAATGAAAGCAAACTTTTAAACTTGAATAAAACAAAGATGACACCTCAAATGGGCCGGATGAAACAAGGCAGCTGACCAGTGTAAGGCATTGCTCACAGTCCCAGCTGGATTCCTACAGGAAGATTCTTTCACCCATTAGCTGGAAGCAGAGCTGTTTGCCCTGACGTAGGTCTCTTAGTAGCTCTTCCCTTTCCTCAAATAGCTGACTCAGACTATAGGTTCCAGCACCCACACCTTCCCAAACATTCATTGAGCTTGTCCTTGGGGTCTCCTAGCTTGTTTCGAGGCACAGAGACAAAGAATCTTTAACTGTGATATTCAGCAATGTGTGTTAAGCCAGTGTGAATACAACAAAGGTGGAAATACATAGTACTTTTAGGGCATGAGCAAACCAAAGGAGGAGCTGTGCTCACAACACACACAGAAGAATTGACATTCAGGTTACATTTATGTGATTCTGTCTTCTATGGGAATAATTTCTTTTGCATCACTGTCGCCTCGTTGTTTATTTCATACAGTGAATGGCATTGTAGAGATTTACTCGATATTTATGGAACTGAGCTAAAAAGGTCACAAAAAGCTCTTGGGTACTTAGCAAAGACTTAAGCAATGGGGATACTAAGAAATAGGTGTGCTTTTGGTCCATTTTTGATAAAAGTCACTTGGGAACTTTCTGAGGTGGCTGTACACACAAGTGCAAGGAAGTCATGCGATGAAGAAATTATGTAAAAAGAAGATCTGAAACTTGAAAGGACAAGTTGGGAATGTTTATGAGTGACATTAAAATCATACTTTCAGAGCAGGTATTTGGCACAGCAATTATATTTCATTTATCCCCCATCCTAAATTGGAGTACACGGGCTTGAATCCTGCTTCCATTTCTGATTCCAGAAGCCCGCTAATGCACACTGTGTGAGGCAGCAGGTAATGGCTCAAGTACATCGATTCCAACTATGTATGTGGGAGGTCTGGAAGGAGTCTAGGCCCCTGGCTCAGCCTTAGCTGTTGTGGGTACTTGGGGAGTGAACCAGTGGATGGAAAAGCATGCGCTCGCTCGTGTGCTCTCTCTCTCAAGTAAAAATAAAAATGTTTAAACATTTTTTAAAAACAAAGAATATAATACTTACTTAAAAACTTTTGAACTGATGAGGACATCCCAGAAATACTGGGGTAATAAGAGGCTGAAAAGAGGAAAAGACTGAACATATTTATTGTGATATGATGCTCAAAAGGCTAATGTTAATTTTTGGAGGCACTCTATTTAGAACATTTCATCATGGAATAGAGGGTGACAGTTCCACTCTCAGTGACATTCATGAGACCTATTCTAGAATGCCCTGTTCTGTTTGGTTTGTCTGAGTACCAAAAATAAGTAGACAGATTGGAAGGAATCCAAAGAACAGCTTCACAATTGATTAGAGGAAAGAAGCTGACTTTTGGGGAAAGTTTGAAAGGGTTGTGTCTACACAGCTTGGCTGAGGAAAGTTTGTGTGCCATAAACACCTAATAGAGGAAGAAATAATTTACTCAGATCAAAAGGATACTGTTTGAACTGTTCACTGAAATGGGTTTTTAAAAAGAGAAACCAGCTTACGTATTGAGTGGAAATTGGTTTCCGGTTAGTGACGACTAAGTGATATCGACTTGAAAGTGTCGGACACCCTGAAATGGAATACTGCCACGCATTTTCCAAATACATTCAAGTGAGAGATGGGAGGCAACATAGGAGGTGAAAAGATCTGATGTCACATTAGATACTTTCCTTCTCTGACCTCTCCTGTTACACAATGTAGTTGTTTCTACCATGAACATGTACTGTCTTTAATTCAAATTTAATGTTTTTAAAAAATATTTATTTGAAATACACTACACCCACCCACACACACACGCGCACGCACAGACACAAACACACAAATCTCCCATTGCTGTTTCACTTCCGATAAGCTTGTAATAGCTGGGATTGGACCAGGCTGACGCTGGGAGCTGGGAACTGGGAACTCATTCCTAGTCTCCCACGTGAGTGGAAGGGACTAGAACCATCACCTGCTGTTTCCTAGGGTGCATATCAGCAGGAAGCTGATACAGGAGTGGAGCCAACTGGTGTCCCAACTGGAGTCTTAACTATTAGGCCATATGCCTTCCCCCAAATGTAAGTTATTTTAATCCCAGGCATATATAAAAAGATAACTTGTTCTTTCCCTCCTTTTTGAATACTCTTTGGGGAAAACTAAAGTGATAAATTTGTAAATACCATCTAAAAATATTATCACTCTTAAAATCAACAGTATGAAAATAATTCGAATATCTAAGTGGAGTGAGCTTTAGCTTAGTAGTTAAGAAGCCACTTGAGACCCCTGTATCCATATCAGTGTCTGGGTTTGAGTACCAGCTTCAATTCTCCCAATTCCAGTTTCCTGCTGATGTGCAACCAGTGGTGGTACTAGTAGCTGGAGCCCTTTTACCCAAGTGGGAATACTGGATGGAATTCTGGGCTCCTGGATTTGACTTCACCCAATCCTGGCTGTTGTGATTTGAGAAATGAACCTGTGGAAAGGACCTCTGTCTATCAGTGTCTCTCAGTAAATAAATAAAATACAAATAAATATATCTAACAGTTTGAAATATTCTAAAAAGTTACCAGTGTTAGGATGGTGTGATAGTGTTTGTGATAAGTGCACATGCAGAGTACTGGGCATGCAAAGAACCCTTATGTGGATTTTTTAACTATAAGCTTGGAACATGCCATTCCTTTTGTTGTATTGTTATTTCCAGCTGTCTGTGTAGAAACCCGACCTGATAATACTGAGACTTTTAATAACAATAAATATAAATTCAGTAAGAAAGCAACATGATCTGGAAGTATGGGTAAAGAAAGAAATAATAAACAGAAGTAGGAGCAGGCATTGTAGTTCACTGGGTTAAGCCACCCCTTGGGATGCCCACATCTCATTTCAGTGCACCAGTTTGAATACCAGCTCCTCTGCCTCTGATCCAACTTCCTACTACTGTGCCTAGGAAAGCAGCAGATAATGGCCCAAGTACTTGGGACCCTGCCAGACACATGAAACACCTGGATGAAATTCCTGGCTCCTGGCTTCAACCTGTCCCACTCCCAACTGTTGTGGACATCTGGGAAGTGAACCATTGGGAGGAAGGTCTCTTTTTCTCTCTTGCTTTCACTCTTGTTCTTGCTGTGTGTGTGTGTGTGTGTGTACCGCTCTTGTTGTCACTCTGCCTTGCAAATAAACGAATAAATATTTTTAAAAATAGTGTAATAGGAGAGTGAGGAATTGGTTTAAATCATCAAGGCCACAGTCAGTTCTACACATTAAAGACAGTAGTGCTATTCTTAAACTTTACACACTGATCTTTGATTGTTAGAAATAATAACTTGTACTCTAGAAAACTTCTTGGTATCTTTGTTTAAATTATCCAATTTCAAAAACTCTTAGTTTTAACAGAGAACTGACAGCTAGAATATAAATCTTTCATCGTTTTGTTTCCTCTTCTAGGCATATAATCAACTTGCCATCTTCCCACACTCTTTTTATTGTCTTTGCTGAAATATACTTTGTCTACATAATATATTAATATTATTAAAGTCCACAAGAAAATTTAGAGGGCAAAAGAAGAATAGTGTTCCACAAGCAAAGCTACATAATGGTCACACTGATTGAAAAAGAAATATGAGGGCTAACAGTAGCCAGTTTTGATGTAAATTCATGTAAAATTTCAGTGGTCTCAAAGAAAAATGCAAGGATACCTCTGAGTTTACCAACTCCAATCCAAACTTAAATTTCTGGTAAAGGTAAGACTATGTATTACATTTTAAAATTTTTTTTATAATTCCTAAGAAATTCTGGGCTAGTACAATACCGCAGAGGTTGCATACACTTCTACTCAGTTATTACCTATTTACCCATTTATAAATTTCCCTGGTGTATTCAGAAATGAATCAAGTTCAGTAGGGATATCATGAGGTAGATTTGTTCTATGTCCTTCACTCATTACAATATGTCTGGAAAGAAAAGTAAGAACAATTAGAGAAGAAATTCAATCATCATGTGTTACAGCAGGAATTGCTAGTGCAAGATACACTATTAAGGAACAATAGACACACTCAAGTTTCTTGCAGCAAATCCCTGAGAAAAAGTAGTTTACTGCCATGATTTAAAATGGAAAATTCAGAGTAAAATCATGCTAGTGACAAACACATGGGGAACTCTAAAGAAAAAATGGTGTCCAGAGAGAAGGGCTTTCTTGGAGAGCAATCATACACCCTTAAGTATAAGCAGTTCCTGATTATTATGCATTTTTCACTAAATAGCCCTTGTCTCTTTCCTGTCAACAAACATTCTCATTGACTCTCACTCCTGTTTCTTGTTTCTCACTTTGAAGTGGCTTGTTTATGGGCATAGGTGAAAGTACTTTATGGCTTCAGTGTTATTGTACTAACTATTTCATTTTTGTTAGAAAATGGTTCACACAATAATAAAGTCAGTGTGTGCCCCCAAAGCTAAAAATTCCTGAACAGTCGATGTCAAAAGCACCCAATGAATTGAATACTGTAATCTCATTGTAACTTTTCCCTCATCCCTGGTGATGTAGACTCCCTCTCAATACCAATAGCACTAAACTCCTTTCAACATTGATTTGGGTACCTACTTGTCTTGTATTGACATACACTGTTTTTTAAGGTTTTCTTCTCAATTGCGTTGAAAGTTTTTGAGGACTGGAACAGCTCTTACACAAAACTAGCTAACTACACAGCAGATACCAGAAAACATGCTCTGAGTAAATGGGTTTGTAGGATGGTACTTTGTTTTCTTTCCTTTTTCTTTTTATTTCTTAGAAGGGCCTATTTCTCACCTCTGGAGACAATATGAGTGGGCAAAGCTCATTCCATCACACACATATGCTGTCAATCCCAGCATATATTGATCTCCATCATTTAAGTTTTTGCTGTGAAGCCTTTGACTTTTTCCCTGACAAGCCTATCAAAGCCACGCTGTGGAAGCTGGGCTTGAGCAGTGTCTTGTTTCCTTTGTAGAGAGTAATAAATAATGCTCAGAAGCACACTGCTTTGCATACAAGGGGTGTTCAACAAATGGTGAGCAGGAGGATAATGATCTCTTCCAATCTCAGGGAAGAAAAAATCAAAGAAGATAAGTCTTGGTTGATTATGCTATCTTTAATGTTTTCATAGATTTAACTTCTTCCAATCCCTCTGTCATTATCTGATGTGTTGTTAGATAGACCCTTTGAAGCAGTTTGTTCATGGGCATGTATGAAATTACCTTGTGACTTCAATATTGTTATGATAAATATTTCATTCTCCTCTACCTTCAAATTCCTTAAAAGGAATATAAGTGTTTTTATAAAAGGCATGTAAGTGTTTTTTTTTCTTTTCTTGGATAGTAATTACAAAAGTGTTATAGAGTCAAAATAAGAAGCATTTGTACATTTTACCCATATATGGTAAATTTTAAAGTAATCACAGATTATTAAAACTATAGTAGTATGCTTATTAGTCCATTCAATTATAGCAATTGTCTATATTCTCACTGAATCAAAGTCTTTTTGATTTCTACTTGTTAAACTTCTTATTCAGTGGAATAGTAAGCCTTTTTAATGTAAATTTAAAATATGTTATCTCAAAAAGTAAAAGAAAGGGAGAAGGAAGGAGGGTAGAGAGGAAGAAGGGGGAAGAAGAAGGGAGTGAGGAGAAGAGGAAGGGAATATCATTATGTTCTTAAAATCGTATCGACAAAGCACATTGAAAATATTAACATCTACCTAACAATTAAAATTTTAAAAATTAAAAAGAAATGTATGCACATACTCATCTTCATCTCTTCACATATATATAATAAACCCCAGCTTTTATGTCAGTTACCAGGAGCCCAGTGACCCTGGATCAGATCTGTGTGGTGCAAACTTCGTCGGGTTTGAAGTTGAGCATTTTCTTTTCTGTGTCTCTGCAAACATTCCTTTGTCACATCTCCCAACAGTCAGGTAAAAGTCATCCCACCACTGACAAGAAACTGAATTAATTTTGTGACGAGGTAATGAGAGGCTATGGTGAGTACCTTCTGCTCACTCAGAAAATATAATCTCACATAGCTATGGGGGAAACAGAAAACCCTGGTAATGCCAAGCCCTTTCTTTATGCTGCATGTGGAAGACAGTAGCATTCCAATGCCTGTTCCAACTCCTGTTCTGCAGTGGGAAGAGGCCTCTGATTCTCCACAGTCATACCCAGGAAAGCAAAACAGTCATCAAGAGCAATTCCAGATCTGTAGTCACCACCTCAGGGCCAGAGTTTGCCCATTGCAATATAAGGCCAACTGTCTCCTTTCACTTCAGATCTCTCCTTTTGAACTCAGAAGGAATTTAGGTTAGTGAACCATGGGAGGATTTGAATATTTATTATCTAAGGACAACTAAAAAATACTATTTTCTGTGTTTTAACATATAAATATAAGAAAATAATTTGGAAAAAATAAAATATGTATGTGCTTGGAAAAAGGAAATATAATTTCTGTGACATTGTTGCTATTCCACTGTTCACCTCATATGGTGACTGACAGATAAAACAGTCTTGTGTCAACCTGAAGTGGCTCCTCATCTCTAAAACTTTCCCTTGTGCAGTGAAATCTCTGGCAGGTCCTCTCAGCCGCCTCAGTGGGGAAGTGAACACGATTACACAGAGACAGCCATACCTCCTATTCCTTCAGTTCTCACCTTTGGTTATGTTTCTTTCATATGCCTTTGTTCTCTTTGGTAGATTCTGGTTTATTTATTTATTTAGTGAATACTGAGTTATATTCAGTTTCTGCAAAACAGTTAAAATGAGCCCACTGCACATTAATATATTATATCCTTGGAAAAGAAAGAATGCTAGAAAGAAAGCTAGACGCTGAGTAAATATTTTGCTTTAACCTAAATACTGCCTGTATAGTAAGTAAAACTCATTTTAAGGTTTCTTAGAGAAAAAAAAGGGTTTCTGATTAGGTCTTGATCTTGTCATTTTGGACATTATTTAGCCAAATGATTTCTCCCAAAAGCTACGTAAGAGGCATCCATGAGTGGTCCTGTCATTCAGAGAAGTGATGGAATGGTAATGGACAGGACAGCAAGCCACAGTGTGCATGGAGCCTACACTGATTTTACTCAGATTCTGCATTTTGGAAGGCTGGTTTGGAGGTAAAGTCTTGAGGAAGAGCTTGTAATTCCCATATCCCTTTCAACAAATCAAGGCTTTGTGTATTCCAAAAGTTTCACAAGGACCAAGTGACATTGGCCACTTAGAGTATGAAATCTGTTTCACCACCATTCAAGGCTAGTTAGTTCTTTGTTAGTAATTTGGCGTCGATTTTGGGATCAGGAGTATCTATGTGATTTCATTATAACAACAACCTAGTTATAAACAAAAGAAAAAAATACTAATTCTCTTGAACTGATACAGTAGGCCCTACATACCACTTAATAGACACCCAAACCGAATTTTTTAGACCTGCATTTGTAGCTCTTTGTGAGTGTATTTCTCATTGCATCAGTGTCTTCAAAAGAATACTCTTTTAAATGCTTCCAACCCTTTTCTATCTGGTAAAATGCTGTGGGGAAAAAAATATGACGGTCTTTTCTGGAACATCACTAACAGATACTGGCAAATCACAGAATGCCGGTGCAAACTCTACCTGGTAAACCTCATTTGATACTAGTAAACTCGATGTACTTTTATTCTTCTATCCTTACTGAAATACACAGATAGCCTATATTTTCTCTCCTGAGAAGCACTTGCTGGTATCATTTGCTTGGACTGCCGTACTGCTTTTTTGATCCCTGGCGTAAGAACCACTTAATGTACATATGAAACTATAGCATCTCCCTGACATTAACTCATTAATCTTTCTTAGCCAAACAGAATCAGTGTACCTTCTGGATTCACCTTTATCTTCCAATTAAGAGTTTGTTTTCTTACCTTCAACTCTGCTCCTGCAGCTCACCCTTGTAGAGCCACCTTTCTCATTCCCTGTGCTTTCATTGACTACCACCATCAGTTCAATGGTTGGAGAACACAGCTCTCATCTTTTTACTTTTAGTTTAGCAGATATGATGCTGGCATTAGAATGTCATCAGTGCCCAGGGATATATTTACAATTAATATTAATCCTTATTTTAAAATATCACAATTGCTTAATTCTGCGCTTGAAACGGATATATTAACAAGTAAGACTCACAAAACCCTAAATGAGTGTTCCTTGCTTTCAGAAAATATTTGATCATGGAAACAAAAAGATGAAAAGGTAAGAGAGTCAGAACTCTGGAAGGCAGATATTGCAGAAAAATCCCGAGATTGAAGAAAATCTGTCAGTCCTGGTCCCTTTTACATTCTTTACTTCATCTCTATGGAGAAGCCAAGCAAATGCCTTTTCTTCATGACTGTTCATATTGCATGCTCACAAATCTGTGGAGGGAGGAACATGGAGCTGGCCCTGGTGCTGAAGCTATCATTTTTTGCTCTCCATCCCTTCTTACATGCATCTGTCATTTTAAATTTAAACTGTATAGGATCAGTGCAACAGGAATAAAGTCAGCCTTAGAAAAATCACAGACTGTACCTTCTCTCTGTGCTTCTCTTTTCCTTGTCATGGCCTACTCTGATGGCTGTTGTTAGTGGGGTATAGCATCTACCTAGAAAATGGACAAAGGCAAAACCATGTCGGAGAGGAAGCTAAACCACATAAAGCAAATGAAATTTTGTTTTAGAGAGCAAATAACTCAATGCCAATGACCAAAAATGCATGAAAAATGCTTAGTATTGCCAGCTATCAGGGAAATTCAAATAAAAACTACAATGAGGTGTTGACTCACTCTGGTTAGAATGGCTATTATCCAAAAATCAAAAAATAACAAATGCTGTTCAGAATGAAGAAAACAGGGAATGCTTACACAATGTTGGTGGGAATGTAAATTAGTACAAGCTATTTTGAAAAACAGCATGGAGATTCTGGAAAAAAAAAAAAAACTAAAAATAGATCTACCATATGATCCAGCTATCAAATGTCTTGGAATATATTCAAAGGAAATGAAGTCAACATATGAAAGATATACTTGTACTCTTATGTGTATTGCAGACCAGTTTACATAATAGCAAAGATATGGAATGAACCAGATGTCCATAAACTGATGACTGGATAAAAAATATAGTAGATGGGCAGGGTGGAATACTACTCAACCACAAACAAGAATGTAATCCTGGCATTTGCAAGAAAATGGATGAAACTAGAGATCATTATGCTAAGTAAAATAAGCCAGACACAGAAAGACAAATTCCACATGTTTTCTCTCATTTGTGTAAGTTAATATATAGACATAAAAAGTCTGGTTGCCATATTATTTGGTATAGATATTTTTATACTTTTTTCATTGAATTATGCCACTTATTTTATATCTCACTTTATGGTGCTTGTCATTAACCCCATCATATGTGATACTAATGTCCATGCTTTCAACAAAAACAGTGTATTTATGTGCATATGTATATATATATGTGTGTGTGTGTGTGTGTGTGTGTGTGCATTTATAACATTCACAGATCTGGGGCCAGTGCTGTGGTATAGTAGCTAAAGCCACCACCTATGACACTGGCATCCCATAGGAGTGCCAGTTCAAGTTCAGATCCACTTCTGATCCAGTTCCCTGCCAATGTACCTGGGAAGTCAGCAGAAGATGGCTCAAGTCCTTGGGCCCCTGCACCCATGAAGAAGACCCAGAAGAAGCTCCTGGCTTCTGGCCATGGACTGGCCCAGCTCCAGTCATTGTGGCCATTTGGGGAGTGAACCAGCAGATGAAAGATTCTCATTCATTCTCTCTCTCTCTCTCTCTCTCTCTCTCTCCCCCCCCTCCCCCTCTCCCCCTCTCCCCCTCTCCCCCTCTCTCTGTAACTAATTCAAATAAATTTTTAAAATTGTTAAATCGGTATTCTCATTTAGTTCTTCTTTAAACTTTTCTGCATTATCTAGAATAAAGAAAGCAAAAACAATAAATAAAAGAAGTAGGAATGAAAGTAAGCAGATCTTTCTGGTAAAATGTGTAAAGACACATCAGGACCTGAAAGGATTCTTCCTGCTATTCAGTAAGATTGCCCACTGGTTTCTGAACACATCTGAACTCGGTCATGATGCAAACATGGTCAGTATCCATTTTCTTCATAGCTAGAGTTCTCAGGTATTCTTCATATGCCTACTAACTGCAGTATTTCATTTATGGTATTTATTATTTACCTGATATATCTAAGTTTTCACTACAGAAAACGTAGAGGTTTCTTTTGGGACTTTCATTTTTATTTCCTACTTGCTGTTGTATAAATCACTCATGATCATAACAAAGTAAGCCTTCTCTTCAGAGCCTCTCCCTACAGTCAATCACTATAATATCTGTATGGTTTTTTTCCCTCAATAATTCTGAAAATCTGAAATTATTCTTTTCTTGAATGATTTATTTTTTAATTTTTTAAAAGATATACTTATTTGAAAGTCAGAGTTACACAGAGAGAGGAGAGGCAGAGAGAGAGAGGTCTTCCATCCGCTGGTTCACTCCCCCAGTGAGCCACAACGGCCGGAACTGCATCGATCTGAAGCCAGAAACCTGGAGCTTCTTCCAGGTCTCCCATGCGGGTGCAGGGGCCCATGGACTTGGGCCATCTTCTGCTATCCCAGGCCATAGCAGAGAGCTGGATCAGAAGAGAGCAACCGGGACTAGAATTTGCGCCCATATGGGATGCCGGCGCTTCAGGCCAGGGCATTAACCTGCTGCTTCTTCTTGAATGATATATTATGTTTCCTTTGATAGAATGTTATAATAAATCTGCCCAGTGCTCTACTCATTGTTCCTACTCCCCACCAAACAGTGCTGGCACTTACAGGTACTTCATAATGGAAGGATGAATTAATTAGGTAATACATAGGTTCCCCGTTCACAGAAAAATGGTAACATTTATAATGCTCTGGAGAATTTCCCATAGTAGTGGTTTTCCAATGCCCATTTCATTTAGTTTTTAGACCTTTTAATCTTTTATTTTTCTACTAAAGCAAAATTGGGTTTGAGCTGAGTCTGGCTTATTCACTTAAGTTCAAATTACGAATCCACACATTTTTAGTCTCTCCCCTATTTACCTACTTTCTGTATACATTTCTCACTTTTCCCTCCCCTTGAAGTGTGCATAAGTAATTTATTTTCATTTCACCATTTTAACAGCAACATTAAAACTCAGCACCCAGTAGCTTGGATTGATTTTACTTTGATTCCAGTGTAAGTTTCAGTACTCAGACTTGTAAACCTCTATCTCATTATCTTTCCCTGGAAAATAGTACTTGCAGGATGCTACATAGAAATCAATTAAATTTAAACCTTTAATCAAAATGCTGCATGACTGTGTGCACCTATCTTCCTTATCTACAATGGTATAAAGACATTCATTTGAAATAGCATTTCCTTTGCCTTCAGTTTAATAAAAATTGTTTAAACTTCTCATACATTAAAAAGTATCAAAGCTGTTTGATGTTATCTTTATGTATGTTATGATGTTATCTTTATGTATGCTGGCTTTTGAACAGTAAATAATTACCTTTCAAGAAAAACCTACTGGTCTATGCCTGATCTGATGGAACCAGTTTACCTCAGTTTAGTCATGTCCTTGAGGTTTGCAGATACCTAATTCCTGATTGCTGTATCCTCACCTTAATTAATCATGTTCTATATCTGTACCCATTATTGACAATGGCAATAAGTATGTACTTCCTTTTGCCAGCCGTAGAAATGATTTAATATAAAATGTGCCATTTCTCTTTAAATCCATGTTATTTACATATTGTAATAGTGAATGGAGATATTTTATAGAAAGTATTGGCTAACGGTTACTGTTCTTGTCAATCGGTTTTCTTTTCAACCAGGATAAAGAAATTAATTTTCAGTTTTGCTTCATTTTGGTTCTTTCTCCAACAATCAGAATATTGTAATAAATAGTAAAATATATTTGACTAAAAAGTTAAATAAAGGCATGGCAACCACGTGGTCAATGTAATTAATACACTAAAACCAACAACTTTGTCACTGAAAGTTGCCAATTATTTAAATAAGATAATAATAAACATATCACTTAAAATGCACTAAAGTATATGCCAATGCATTGTTTGGACTCTAACATAGATTTTGCAACTGGGTATGAGGAACTTACTAAATGCAGACACATTGAGTCAAACTATTGCCAAACAATATTATATTTGAGAATTTTACCCACTGAATGAGAACTTCCCTAACCTCCTGATTTAAAAGTTTCTTTGCTGAACTTAGTTTCATTCATATATATCTATATATATTTATGTATATATATACACACACATATATAAATGCAGAGTATAAAATATATAGCTGAGTTGAAGGTAACACCATCCTCAGTCTTCAAACAGTTCAAAAATGTTTGGGTTCAGAAATTATTTTTCCTTTTTGCCATACTTTCCTCAACTATAAAGAGGGTAGAAAACATGGCTTCTACTTTCTGTCCTTAAATTCTTGGTGAGAGGCAAAATGAGGTCATATAGGAGCAATCTGAATGCAGTATTTCTAGAAGTTTGCTGAAGTAATCATTTCCCCCCATATTTCTAAAAATAGTGGTGAATTAAACAAGGTAAACCATGGATTATTTAGCATTCTATTAACCAGGCATTTCTACTAACCATCGTAGAGGGCAGAAACCTCTTAGTTGCATATATTGTACTCTGTGGGAAAAACAAATACTGAACAAAAATACTAATGCTAGACAATATTATAAGCAACTTCTAGACTTCAGCAAAAACAAATTTACCATGTCTTTTTACTCCTTCTATTGATAAAATATTAAGATACTACAAAGTGCTAAAAGGCATGCTTTGTCAAATAAATTTAAATTATTTTGAATTTGCTTATAGTGGTAAGCTTATTAAATCATTTTAAAAAATATTTATGGATAGAGTATACAAATACTATAACAACTAATTTATTTGTTAAATATGCCCCCAATGAGGTAGCATCTTATTTTTATTTGGGGTATCCAGATGTAAAACCTGAAGCAGTAGACAATGAAATTGTGGGGGTAGGACTCAGAGATTTGAAAGTCTTTTCGTAGTCACTAGACCAAATTTCCATGTGACTCTCCTGCTTAAATAACTGTCCTTTATGGGGCTGGCACTGTGTGCACAGCCGGTTAGCTCCCTGGCCTGAAGTGCTGGCATCCCATATGGGCACTGGTTCGAGACCCAGCTGCTCTACTTCCAGCTCTCTGCTGTGGCCTGGGAAAGCAGTAGAAGATGGCCCAAATCCTTGGGTCCCTGCACCCATGTGGGAGACCCAGAAGAAGCTCCTGGCTCCTGGCTTCAGATCAATGCAGCTCCAGCTGTTGTGGCCAATTGAGGAGTGAACCAGCAGATGGAAGACCTCTCTCTCTGTCTTTGCCTTTCCTCTCTCTGTGTAACTCTTTCAAATAAATAAATAAATAAATCTTTTTTAAAAAAGTTGTCATTTGCATGATTTGTTGGTGAATGTTATCTGTTTCTCCCTAAGTAGCATACTCCCCATCCATCATAATGGGGGGTAAAAATCCTTGGCTCCTTGGTAAGTCATGAGGATTAAATATAAAATTTGGTGCAAACTTAATGAAAATGAATAAACTGTTCAGAGTCACTGAAAATGGAAGCTGGCATTATTTCTAAGTGGCTCAATTTGAGCCATAATTACCAAAGTCATGTGATTCTAATTCCTTTCTTTTGAAGTGTAATTAAAAAACTCTTAAGAGATACAAAATGAATTTATGAATCAAAGTTTCATCCCATTTTTGTAGAGAAGTTTTCTACATAAAGCATTGTGAATATAAAGATGGCTTTATTGAAAGCAAGTGTTTTTTTTTTTTTTCACTCACAGACGCATTTCTAATAGATCGCACACTTCAGGCAGGAAGAATGGCTTCCTTGTTCCCTTTGTATCCACAGTTCCTATCCTGGAGCAGGTGCTCCCTAAGTGCATGATGCTAGGGAATACTGGAGGTAAATCAGAGCCACAGGAAATTGATGACTCTCACAGCATAGTCAGTACAATTTTCTCTTTTCTTCCTTGCCATTACTGGCAAATTAATGAAATTATCTTTCTGTCGTTTGCTTCAAAAGTAATAGTTTTGTGTGTGTTTTCGTTATTTCCTCTAAGTCTATTGACTATTCAAATTTGAATCAATTGTTACTCACACAGTAGAATTTTTGTTTTACCTTGGCACATAGAGTTGATGTGTTAGCTATATTTAAAAATGTTTAGGTCACATCAACTACAGATAAAATTAAATTGCATGCTTCATTTCCTCATACTGTTTAAATGAAGATATTTTGAAAATTGGTAGTCCTCAAAGGTTTACTTAGATTATTAGCACGATTATTCCCAGTCACAGAAATACGAGCTATTCAATAAATGGCAAACAGATTGGTCTCTATGCAAGGCACTTTACCCATATGTCCTTTTATGACAGTTGATTGAATTAAGTGTTATTATCCCCATGGGCTAGGGAGGTTGAGTATCTTGCCCAGGGTCACAAAGCTCATAAGGCCTGACCTCAGAATTTAAAAACAGAGAAGACCCAAAGTCCATGCTAACATCTACTGCCATTATACTCAGGAGATTATTCATGCAGTTTGAATATGGATACTGGAATGGCCTCTCACATCCCTAAAGCTTTCTCAACTTTAAAGGCTGCATGCTCACCTCAGGAATACTTTCATTTATCTTAAATGTTTGTGCCATATTAAATGGATATGATCCCAGTGAGAGGAAATTTTACCTCCCTAAATATATATCATCCTTATGTTCTATTACACTGAGTTTTGTGTAATGCACTTTCACATAAACTTACTTTTACTAATTAATTAGCTGGTCATTCAACTACCAATTCAATGAGAATATTAGGTGGAACACATTGCCCATATTCTACAAAGATAGAACAAGAACCTTACCCAGATGTATTGAAATATAGTTAAATAGACTTACGTATGATAACAAACAGTAACACAGTGAGGAATGGGAGAGTGTTGGAACCCAGGTAAAGTTGATGGTATGCTAAAGAAGCATGCAAAGAGGCACTGAATTGCAGCTATTGGCAGAAGGAAGGCTTCAGAAAATGTGGAGGGATGCATTGGCTATTTGACAGAAAAAGAAAAGAATTCCAGAATCAGTGTTTGGCATGATTATGGCACAGTATCTTCAGTGTCCATAGCACATTTGGAGGATGGCAAATGACCACTGTACTGGAAGCATGACAGTCATGGGGAATTGTGGATGATGACAGACTGGGTAAAAACCAACTCCTGGGGGTCTTGACTGTAGTGCTGAGGTGATTTGCACTTGCTTCCATGAACATAGTGGAGGTATAGAAGTATCTGATAGAGATTTTACTATTCAATGTTCATTTTCAGAAAATGACAAAGACAAGCCAGTAGAAGGGAGATTAGAGAAGTGAAAAATGAGAGGTGTTTGTACCAGTCCAGAAAGAATGGTGAAAGAGGCGATGGTGGCAAAGGGAATGAAAAGGAAGGGACAATAGGGAACTTTCAGAAATGAAACTGGGTAAAAACAGACACTGCTGATTTGAAGACATGTTGTAGTGCCCGGGGTTCTAGTCCCAGCTCTACTCCCTATTTCAGTTTCCTGCTACCACAGACCCTGGGAAGCAGCAGGTGATGGCTCAAGTAATTGGACGCTTATCACACACATGTAAGCCAGGATTGACTTCCTGGTTTTGGCCTGGCCCAGCCCCAACCACTGAGGACATGGAGAATTGAATCAGGAGAAGGGACTCTCTCTGAAATAAATAGGTATTTTTTTAAATTTGATCATGTGTTTTCGGAGGATTTGAATTAGTTACAGAGAGACATGGGTGAATTTATTCGATGTCTTTCCTATTTGTTCCCGCCCCAATGCTAGCATTTTCGCCATCCTCTGGACATTAGAAAGCTAGGCTTTCAGATGAGCAGAAGGCTCCAACAACATGACATCATTTTCTAGTTAGTGGACTGGGTGCCCTCTCAAGGGAATGATATTAAGGGTATTTTTTGATCGAATGAGATTTTGACAATTTTTTTCTTTGGCTTTCTTCCCTATTTCTCTTATATTACATCATATGGATACCCCTACTTCCTTATGTCTTTTCTCAAGTCAGAGACAAAAGAAAAAAGAAGGGGCTACCGTGCCTGGACCCCTGACCACATCTCTTTCCTCTCCTTGACTCTTTTTTTTTTTTTTAATTTATTTAATTGAGAGAGAGAGTTACAGAGAGAGGGAGAGACAGAGAAAAAAGTCTTCCATCCACTAATTCACTCTCAACATAGCTGCAATGGCCAGAGCTGGGCCAATCCAGAGCCAGGAGTTTCCTTCAGGTCTCCCATTTGGGCACAGGGGCCCAAGCACTTGGGCCATCTTCCAACGCTTTCCCAGGCCATGGCAGAGACCTGAATCACAAGAAGAACAGCTGGTGCTGCAAGAGGAGGCTTCGCCCATTATGCCACAATGCTGGCCCCTCTGCTTGACTCTTGATAACTAAAATATTGAAGACCATATTTAAAAAAAAAAAAAAAAAAACAACCTTTCTCTTCAGAATGTATGCATTGCACAACTCCAGGCGTACTGTTCACAGAACAACAAATAGGACACCATGGGGTAGCTTCCCTCGCTAGCTCCTGCTCTTGTTCTAATATTTTCTACCCACCCAGACTCAACCCACTACTTTTGCTCTTCTCTCTCAAAATTTTATCTTTTTGATAAGATCTTAGGCATACTACAATCCGCTTGAAAATTCCCGCTTCTACTGTCTCAATCTTTTGTTCGTTTTGATCATTGCGTCTGCTTTTTAGTGTTATTTCTTGTGATCATTCATTAACAAGGAAGTCTACAAAATAGCCAGCCTTTTGCAAAGGACAGGTAGTGTAAAATCTCTTAAGATAAGGAAAACAAAGAGAAGCCATTTTTAAGGGTGTATCTGCATGTCCTCAGTTACCATGAATGCTTTTCAGAACACTAGGCCAGGAGGTGCTTCTCCACCAGGATCTAACCTCATAATCATGAGTAATGATCACAAGGAAAAAAACAAAATAATTTAAGAAAAGAAACGTAAAAGAAAATCATATATTTCATTATTAAACAAGTGTAACATGCTTTTTTCTTTTTTTTTTCTTTTTTTTGCCCCTTACTCCCATATTCCAAGACTAGGAAGATAAATAACAGCGGGTTTAATACTATTGACAGAAGACTTTCTGCTATGTAAACCTGCTTTCTCTACAAATGTATCATGGCCATAGGGGACAGAGAGAGCAAGATTGAAGATTCATTACTATATCCCCGTAAGCAAAGAGCAAATGAATCTTATGCCTGTCTCTCAGAATACTTGGAATGACTCACTCAACCAGCTGTCTACATCCCTTCTGGCTGGAACTATCAGCACTGCAATTGAATAATCTCACGTTAAAAGAGAAGGAAAAATATGAATCTACTATACATGCGTGTATTGTAAAGTAGCATTGTATCTAATTGAGGATATACTACAAAATATTCTCTGTATTTAGATTGCTAAACGATCAGGCATCAGATCCTTGTATAACTATTGTAGTTTGTTTTCAGATGGCATTTTTGGTTATAAAAGTCATGGAAGATTTTTATTTGAGGTGACACTTCTATTGGGTCTTTGTTTCTAAATTCAATATTAGTGAAAGATGGAAGCTTTAGAAACTGCCTTATTTATCCTTTCTCCAGCTACTTGGAGCTAGACTATTTTCAAGCATGTTAATGTGCTTCGTCTTTATTTTGGAGAGGGAAATACTAGATTTGAAAAGACGTAAGAGCTGCCATCTGGTCCTGGTGATTTTTCTACATCTCGTTTATCTATTAGGTGTAGAACATCTTGTACATTAACCACTATTTGATCTCATAATTCTCATCTGTTTGTCTTGCCTGTTTCCAAAGGCACTTAGCAAATGAGATTCTCCATAACATCTTACTTAAAAATGTAGAAACAAAATTCATTTAACATCCCAGCCTATCAAAAAGCTCGTCAAGGAGTTTGTGTTCCTCTGCCCTCTTCTTTCATGCTGTTTTCATGTTTAACATCCAGGTCTGTGGTCCGTGTGCTCAGTTGTTTTTTTTTGTTTTTTTTGTTTTTTCAATTTTTCTCATCTAATGTTGTCAATGAAGAACTAACATACACTTTTGTAATTAGGAAATTGCATTTTGTTCAATACACAGAAAAAAGCTAAATAGTTTACTGGATGATGAAATTGTGGATATTATTTTCATTCTTTTCTATCTAAAGTTATATATTGTTCTTGTACATATAAGAAGTGTTATGATATAAATATCAGGTGCTATGGAAGGGAAATGTAACATTCTACTGACAGCAAGAATTAAAGGTAAACAAAGTGATTGTTTTTTGGAGTGAATGACTTCATTGAAAACATATTCCTATAAAAATGTTTTATGCAATTGATTAATACAGACACTTTTTTTAGTATTCAATTTTTTTTTTTTTTTTTGACAGGCAGAGTGGATAGTGAGAGAGAGAGACAGAGAGAAAGGTCTTCCTTTTGCCATTGGTTCACCCTCCAATGGCTGCCACGGCTGGCGTGCTGTGGCTGGCGCACTGTGCTGATCCGAAGGCAGGAGCCAGGTGCTTCTCCTGATCTCCCATGGGGTGCAGGGCCCAAGCACTTGGGCCATCCTCCACTGCACTCCCTGTCCACAGCAGAGAGCTGGCCTGGAAGAGGGGCAACCGGGAAAGAATCCGGCGCCCTGACCAGGACTAGAACCCGGTGTGCCAGCGCCGCTAGGTGGAGGATTAGCCTATTGAGCTGCGGCGCTGGCCAAGTATTCAATTTGAAAGTAAGAATAGCAACTACAAATGAAAAATAAGAAAAACACTTGCTTTTATTTGGTTGGTTGGTTGGAGTTTTTGTACTAAAAAAGGTAAGTTGTATACTGGGCAGCCATTTTAGTCTGGAAAATCTGAGAGCTTCCTGGGAAGGAACTTGTGATTTTCTAAGGTTAAGTGAGAGAGAGTGTTCCAACATAGGGAACAGCAGTTTGAAGGCCCTGAGGCAAAAAGAAAATGTCCCTGTTTTGAAAAATAAGAAAATTAAAAGTAAGAAAATTATCATAGTGAAATGGTACAAAATGAACCTTTGAGAGAATGTGGGAGTTGGGTCATCCTGGGCCTTTGGCCATAATAAATTATTTTGGTGCTTATCTTTTTTTAAAAGATTTCTTTTATTTATTTGAAAGACAGAATTACAGAGTGAGGTAGAGACAGAGGGGTCCTCCATCCGCTGGTTCACTCCCCAGATGGCCACAATGGCCAGAGCTGCGCAGATCCAAAGGCAGGAGCCAGGAGTTTCTTCTAGGTCTCCCATGCGGATGCAGGGACCCAAGCTCTTGGGCCTTCTTCTACTGCTTTCCCAGGCCATAGCAGAGAGCTGAATTGGAAGAGGAGCAACTGGGACTAGAACCAGTGCTCATATGGGATGCCAGCGCTTTAGGCCAGGGCTTTAACCTGCTGAGTCCCAGCGCAAGCCCTTGGTGCTTATCTTTAAGAGAAAGATGGGCTATGAAGAGATTTAAGTTGTATATTTGCCATGCAAAGAGGATACCTAACCTACTGGAGCATTTTGGGGGGTTAATGTTTAACTCCAAGTTTGATTCATAGAGACAGAACCAATAGCAGGTGCATTTGTATTATAGAAAAGTCTACAGAGGTATGGTAAAGTCAGATACCACTTGTCAGCAGGACCCCTCACCTTTGGTCTACAGGACTTTTAAGCTGCATGACAAGAGGAACATTAGGTGACCAGGGGCAAGAATAAAAAAAGTAGCACTATTCTGAGGCAGAAACTGGGCTCTAGCACTTCCCAGCATTTGTGGTTGATGGTAGTACCAGTCCCTCCTGTGAGGTGGTATAGCTGATAAGTAGAATTCTACGGATCCAATTACCATTTAGGCAAGCACTGGCCCCTCCTTTGGCGTGAGAAAGGCCTGAGGCTATGATTTTGCCAAGGTTGATTGCCTTAAGCTCAGGGCCCTAAACTTAGGGTCTTAGCCAATTTCCATGGAGATTTGAAGAAGACTCTGAGACTCTGTCTTCGAAAATTTAACTTTTATCTCTCAGCAATAACATACCTAATGTTGTGCATTAAAGGGATTACTCTGGGTGCAGATTGAAGAGTGTAAGAATGAATAAAAACACATGACCATTGCAATCATCAGGCAAGAAGTTGGAGGAGTTTGAATTACTGCTGAAGTGAAGACATGTAAATGGGATTTATAGATTGATTTAGAAGTGAAATTGGCCAGATTTTGTAATGAATTGATTATGAGAGGTTGGGAAAAGGGCAGTTATGAGGTTGGTTCCCAGATTTCTAGCTTGAATTAAATGTATGGTGTTTCCTTTCTCAGAGAGGGAACACATAGGAAGATCCCAAATTTGAGCAGCCTGGTCATGAATTCAGGTTTGGATATGTTGGGGACACAACTGATTAAATGAGATAAAGCTCAGACAAGGCATCTCTTGCTTCTGCGGGAAGCTATATAGAACAAACCTACTAATCAGTAAAGAAAAAAAACAAACATCCTTCCACCTTTAGCTACTCATAGGGCAAGTTGAAGGCTAAAAATCTAAGTGGTCTCTCTTGTTCACAACATTATTGCCATCAGTATATTTACAGAGATTCTCCATTGTCTTAGGATTACCTAAAGTAATTGCCTTCAGGCCTACGTTGTCTTCAGAGTCTCAGCCTTGAATGTGTCAATATACAAAGCAACCTAGGAATCCATGGTTACTCTTGTGTATAGATTTAAAATAAGAGCAGGTGTCGAACTTAGTAACTTCATTGGAAATGTCATTTCGGTCCAAGCTATTGATCACTTTCCTTTGTCCACCAACAGGATTCCATGCGTTGGAAGGTTGCTGTCTGCCTCTCTTTCTCCCTAATTTCTCTCTCCTATTGTACCCTAATTATTTATCCATGTACCCCAAGTCTGGGAGTTCATTTCTCTATAGGAAGTAAGTGATACTATATAAAATGTTCCAAGTCATCCCTGTGTATTCCTCCAGACCCCATATATGTTCCCTGGATGAAGTGTCTGTGTGTGTGTGTGTGAGAGAGCGAGAGCGAGAGAGAGAGAGAGAGAGAGGAAAGACTGTATAAAACCATCTGAATATTTATTAATATAATGTGTTATCTATATGGAAAGATTACTCTTCTGTAATGAAATTTTCAAAATTTTAATATATTGTTTCATTCTTTGATGATAATCCTGTCTAAGGCTCTTTTAGCTTTAAGAGCACTTGAATAGACAGTTTGAGATATTTATTTTCTCTGTACAATGTTGAAAGACTTGATTGATTGTGGTAAGACGGGTTTTGAAATGCAGATTTCAGGAACTCAGTGGTAGATGTCAAAGCACTTATGTATATGTATATTGTTCAGTTTCTCTTGCATTTAATAAAGATTAAAGTCTTTAGTGAAGAATATTCAACTCATGGGAAAACATTTAAGTAGAAGCCTACTCATTTTTAAAAAATGTGATCTATGTTGTTTAAGTGATGTTGAATTAGTGATCTTTTAAAACATTGCTTTGTTTGTTGTAATTATAAAAATGTCATCAATTCCACCCTTACATGAATCTTTATTATACATTAACATGAAAAAGAGCTAAAAAGTCTGTAGAAAATAAGATATCTTAAATACTGTATCTTCTCACCAGCGCCACGGCTCACTAGGCTAATCCTCCACTCATGGCACCGGCACCCCGGGTTCTAGTCCCAGTTGGGGCACCGGTTCTGTCCCAGTTGCTCCTCTTCCAGTCCAGCTCTCTGCAGTGGCCTGGGAGTGCAGTGGAGGATGGCCCAAGTCCTTGGGCCCTGCACCCACATGGGAGATCAGGAGGAAGCACCTGGCTCCTGGCTTTGGGTCGGCGCAGTGCGCTGGCCATAACAGCCATTTGGGGAGTGAACCAACGGAAGGAAGACCTTTCTGTCTCTCTCTCACTAACTCTGCCTGTCAAAAAAAAAAAAACTGTATCTTCCCTATGTTTAGTTTCTTTTTCTGTGAAGCATAAAACAGTCCCAGAATAAGTTGCCAGTCAAATGTCAGCTTCTACTCAACCTAACTAATGCACAGAAAGTCAAGGAAAATTGGGAAGAACATTGAATCTTCCGTGGTATGGAGCCAGTTGCCTGGTTCAGGTGAACAGGTCTTAATTAGCAGAAACTTCCTAAGTACCTTCGATAATGATGCTCTTGCCTCTGCAAAATCCAGCAGGCAGCAGGTGAACTTCAAAGTAAAGACAGTTTTAACAACCTCAAGTCTTCAATTTTGAAAGAAGATTCAGTGAGAACTCTAAGTTAACTGGCTGAATTCTAGTCTTTAGAATAGAGTAGTTAGGAAAAAATTACAAGTGTCTTTCACATACAGCATTTTTTTTTTTTACTTTTTATGAATGCTTCCAAAGAAAATTAATTTCGGTTTTGATACTGGGAGTTGTATAGCTTGACAATTGAGAAGGCACATATAAAAACTTGTTAATGATTTGTTATGTGGAAGGATAGATGTCTATGCATCCTAAATACATTGAAGACTTGAGATATTGGTTGGAGGTACTTAAAAAGTTCATGGAAAATATATATTATGAAAATCTATGCAGGTATTGTACAATTTTTTATATAAAAATAATATTTTACTTTCTGTTTTCCAAAAACTTTTTGAAGTACCAGAGTGTGTTGCTTTCTAATGACTGAATATTCAAACCTTGTACAGTACCCTGGTGAGGGTGACAAAATATTTGAAGGTAGGTCAGTGCTCTTAAATTCACAAAATGATAGCTGAGCACCAGAATAGCAATGCCTCCACTCTAAGAAAAGAAACAAACAACAATTTTCTAATATCACTGTATTTGAAAAAGCACTTTAGACTATGTGCTGTGAATGTACTTGATATTCACAAACTTCTTTGATGTATCAAATTTAATCTTCAGGCAAGTCAAATCATATTCCACATATGCATCTTAATGATGTGTCTCTGCCATTATAATGTGGATACCATCCTTATTCTGAGTAAACCAGCACATTACAATGAGAACCTGGGATATACATTATCAAACTGTAAAGTTTTTCATGGGATTCAGAAAGATAATGTTTGACTTTACTTAATTTACACATGTTCTATGATGAGGAACAGAGTAAGACCTTTTTGAAGGTCAAAAATACCCTCTTTCCTGTCCCATTATATGTTTTTTTGTTTGTTTTTTTTTTTTTGGTGTTTTTTTTTTTTTTTTTTTTTTTTTTTTTTTTTTTTTTTTTTTTGACAGGCAGAGTGGACAGTGAGAGAGAGAGAGACAGAGAGAAAGGTCTTCCTTTGCCGTTGGTTCACCCTCCAATGGCTGCCGCAGCCGGCCCACTGCGGCGCACTGCGCTGATCCGATGGCAGGAGTCAGGTGCTTCTCCTGGTCTCCCATGGGGTGCAGGGCCCAAGCACCTGGGCCATCCTCCACTGCACTCCCGGGCCACAGCAGAGAGCTGACCTGGAAGAGGGGCAACCGGGACAGAATCTGGTGCCCTGACCGGGACTAGAACCCGGTGTGCCGGTGCCGCAAGGTGGAGGATTAGCCTAGTGAGCCATGGCGCCGGCCCCCATTATATGTTTTACTTTGCATACTTTCTTGCCAATTGATTAAGAAAATCACTACAAGCAAGGGAGAAAGTAATCTAAATAGCTATCACATCAGGTCCTTTCTAATACCATTCCTTTATTCCTGGCTTCATTATTGTCTCAAAGTAAAGCCTTAATATTATCTTTTGGCACATTTCATCCCAATAGTTGTCATGCTGGTATACTTTTTATTCCATCCAGATTTCCAACTTTTTAAATACCAGTATTAATGTGACCAGTTTTATAAACAATCAAAATTTTAAACATAGTGTTAATCAAGAGCTTAGAAAAATTTGTGAATAGTTATTTGACCAACAATAAACAATAATGGAAAAAAAATGCTGATGTAATAGGAATTTGCACCATCCAATGTCATACAGTTTTTTAAGCATGGAGTTGAGATCAAGAGTTTGGATGATCTATGAAAGGTCTACTTCATTCCAGGCAAGAAAAAATAAGGAAGTCCTAAAATATCTTTGCTATTTGAAAATTTTAACTTCATTCAAAAGATATTTCAGGAATATTTCTATAGGAATATGTACCTAAGGTTTCCTCATATATGAAATCTAAATAATGGTATACATCTCATAGGGTTGAGATGCATGCATAAGATAAAGCACATAAAATAACATAGTATCTGACACATAGCAAGTATTCTACAAATATTAGCTGTTACTAGGTAGGCCATGTTAAAGAGCTTGCTTTGGTTGATGACTGGGATCAACTGAGGAGTATTCTTTTTCAAGAGAATCATGGTTCTATTTGCCTGGTAACCAGCACATTGGGACAGTACAAAATAATACAGGAGAAGATTTGACACAGGTGGGTCATAGAGGTAATGAGGGCTCACTCAGATAATGTCAGAGTGATAGAGGTAACGTATTTGTTCAGGAGGGTTGAATATGCAGAAAACCTGATGATCAGTTGGTTGTAGGAGGTGGGGTAGAAGGAAGCAACACGAAAGATGCCCATGATTCTGATTTAGGTCAATGGATGTGGACTTCATTAAGATGGGGAATACAGGAGGGAGAGCAGATCAGGGAACAGGGGAGAATTTGAATTCAGTATTGAGACATGGTTGGTTAAAAGTGCCTAGGAGACATCCAAGCATAGGTAGCTGGTAGCATGGAGCTCAGAGGAAAGATTTGGTCTATCTAGAAAGTTGAAGATTGACTCAGCACATATTGATTGAGTTTTCTTTGTGCCAGGAACAGTTTGGGTGTTAGAGAAGTAGATAGAAAGCGAGTAAATAATCACATAAGTTCAGGAGGTAAGGGCTAAGAAGAATAAAATGCGGGTAGGGGATAGGAAGTCACAATGAATGAGTTTTAAGGATGTGGGATAGACATACAGCCTTATAAACATAAAGTAAAATTTCCCATGCTGTCCTTTGTAAGAAGCTAGGTGCAGCCTGTTGGCATGTGACAGGTAAACTATGACTTTGGTATGTAAGTCATTACAGACAAATGAACATACAAAAGACAGACAAACAAACAAAAGCCTGTAAGCATGATACAGGTACAGTGTTGAGGAGGTGGACCAGGGAGTGGTCATATCTGGTTGGAGAGTTTGAGGAAAATGTTTCAAGAATCAAATGGCATTTGAGATGATTGTTATGGGTAGGTAAAAACAGAAAATACCTATTTTCATGAATGGAATGATAGTTATGTGCTTTGTAGAAAGTTTATAAAATGGAAGATATTTTAGATAAAAATGTTTACCTTTGGATATATAGCTAATTTAGCTAATAAATATAGTTTAATGCTGTAAATACAGCATCAGCATTTTATTGTTACTTTTTATTAATATATAGCGAACAGATTTCAAGAATTTGCTAGATATGATTCCAAGAATACAGTAATACTTTCCTTCCTCCCTCTCTCTTCCTTTCTTTTTCTTTTCTTTTCTTTTTTTTTTTTTTTTTTTTTTTTGAGATTTACAAAGATTTATTAGAGTTAAAGTCCTCCAGCCAGAGCAGCATGGAGGAGGACTTCCAAGAGAGGAAAAACCCAAAAGGCCCCGTAGCATTCGAGTTTTTAAGTACAATTGTGGAGGAAAAAATACTTGACAATCCGATTGGCATTCAGTGACCAGGTGGGGACAAAACCCAAAGAACCTGATTTACAATTCTCCATCCTGTCTGGCCTGCTCATGATAAAACAAGTTAATTGGAAGTATGTTATCATAAAATATATTTTAAAAAGATGTCTAACTTGACAAGTGATTATGTCTCTAAACCTAGAGGGATAGTGTAATGCAAATAATAGAAGTGGGGTTCTACTGGACAAGTTGAAGATGCTGATCAAGGATCAGAATAGAAGATTGGTTTCTTTAGCCACATGAGTCTAGTCTTATTTTTCCACCACCGGAACCTGTTTCCTAACTCTCCTCCCCGTCTTCCTTCCTCTTCTCCTAACTCCAGTTCCTCCTTGTACTCCTTCCCCTTCTCCTCAACTTCCTTCTTCCCCCTCCTCTTTGGGAAAACCTGTACTGTTTCTACCCAACTTCCTTACTTGCACCACACATCTGGCTTTGCTGCTTCACTTGGGACAGCTGCAGCTGACAGCATGGCTGTCCTCCCCTTTCCTTGATAACATTTGCACACATGAAATAATTTATCATTTTCAGATAGATTTCAGTAAACACTAGCTACAAAGGGTCCAAGGAGTCCTGAGACGTAACACGGTTCTGCTTATAAAGTACAGGTTTCTGTCGCATGTAACAGAGAACTGTTAGATGGGTCCTGTTTTATTTTAAACATTATCCAGCCTCAATCCACAGCAACTACCACTCTCTGTATGGAAGATGCTTCCTGTTGACCAACAATTCTCTGTTGTATGTTTTGACGCCTTCAAGGTTTTGTTCTCCAGATATTAACTGGAATTGTTCTCTTCACTAACACAAAGATAATTTTCTAGAAACATCATTCCAGTGGATTGTTCAATGACCTCTTCAAATATCTATAAATTCCAGAGAGCTTATTATGTTATAATCACTGCTAGCTTTGATCTTCTGTCTCTGTTGGGTTCACCCACTTTGTATTCCTTCACCATCCAGCAGCAGGTATTTTTGTCTCATATTCTCCTAATTCACATGGAAAGCGTTGAAGAATGTACACTTTTTTCTCCAAATTATATAAGCAAACACGAATAATTCATACAGGATATTCACTTCCTAACTAGAGGGGCAGTGGGATTCACATCTGAATGTTCAAAAAAACATTCAAATATGAGTGGTCATCAAAATGTTCATGGAAAATATGCACTATGAAAAAACTTTACATGGGTTTTAAAAGCTTTTTACATCAAAATAAACTGATATTTTCCCATGAAATCTTCATGTTAGAATACCGTAAACCTTTGTTCATGCATATTTCTTCGGTCAGTTCTTACTCTCCCAGTAATTTCCCCAGTCTTTGTGTCTTTATCTTTCTGCCCTTCCTTTCTCTTTATTCTCTTCACTTCCCTTCCCTTCTTTTTCTTTACTTTTTTTTGAATGTTATGGTCCATTAAGTCATGTAACCTAAATGCAGAGTTAATGCTGCCCTTAACCCTGAGGACAACCTCTGAGTTTTATCCAATTCCTGGAAAGTGACTCGGAAGGCCTCCATGGGACAACGGATCAACCCACATTCTAACAAGAAAATCAATCAATTTACTTTAAAAGGCTTACATTTTATCATTGTTTGAGACAAAAAACAAGTCAAGATTTATGAGTTCCAAGTACTTCGGCAGCCAACAACACAACCAAGGAACAGAAAACAGAGAAAGAGGCAGTTCTTGAGAACATATGAAATTCTTCATTGGCTGCATTAATTTTTATTAAAGAGACATGACCAGAGCAAGTTTATTAAGGACGTCTCTAAAAGAAAGCATTTCAAAGTAAGTGTTTATCATAGAAACCCTTCTTTTATTCTTGCTGTGAAGCCTTAAAAATCAGTTACCCATTATCTAGTATTACCAGTAGAAAGAGTAAATTCAAGTGAGCCAAGCCAGATATGGAGAAAAAAAGAAGCATCTCCAAGAATTGATTAATATAAATACTCTCTAGGTCATTAACACATGCATGTCTTCATCTCAGTTGATGTTCCAATGGAAATAGTTTAATAGGGAATACAGGAGATCAGAAGTTAGGGTCCTTAAATTACTAGTTACTATAATACAGTCCCTGTAATGATTCTGTGTGACCATCCTCAGTTTTCAAATGAGGAGATAAATTCCAATAGGTATTTATTTGTTTATCTAAAATGATATGTTATTATATGGATCAGGATTCAAACTAAAATCTGATGAAATTTTTAATTCTTTCCCCAAAATGACCTTGTTGAGAAGAGCCATTTAGAGATCAAGTCAAGAAGAATGCAGAAAAAAGCATATGTTGCATGTTTCTAGTTTCTTTATAATCTTTTCATAGAATTATTCTGTCGCTGTTGTGTGGGGTTTTTTTTTTTTTTCTGCAATAAATTCCAACTAACCAGTAGTGTAGAAATCTGTTTGCCTACTTCCAAGTACATAATTAACTCTAAATATTGTTGATTGTTTTTTATGTTTACTTGGAATAAGTCAATTATTAAGTCAATCAATTTCAACCAAGTATAAAACCATCTAGTTGGGGCAAGCATTTGGTATGGTGGTTAACATGCTGTTTTGGATGAACGCATCCCTTTTCAAAGGGCCTTGATTCCAGATTTGGTTTTGCTTCAGATTCTAGCTTCTTGCTGATGTTCACCCCTGGAGGCAACAGATGATGGCTGGGGGACTGGTGTTCCTGCCACCCATGTGGGAGACCTGGATTGGGGTTGCAGGCTCCTTTCTTTGGCCTGGACCAGCCCTGTCTGTTGAGGGCATCTGGGGAGTGAACCAGCAGATGTGAGCTCTCTCTGTGTCTCTTTGCATTTTAAATAAAATGAAAACAAATTAATAATTATTTAAAAAATTTAAATAAAGAGGAAATTTCAATTTTTAAAAATCTGGTGCTTTTTTTTTTTTTTCACAGAAAACAAAAAGCAATAAAAGAGACTGTAAAGTGCCCACTCCTAGGTTTTTATGTTTTATGGTTTGTTTAGATTTACCTTTTGCTCAGTATAATGGAGACTGAGAGAAAAGGGGCAGAAAATAAATAAATAAGGAAATAAGGAAAGAAAGTGAAAAGGAAAAGAAGTATCCAGGATCGAGACCCTGGGCTAGAACTCAGGGAAGCCCACAAAGAGACTTAGTATCTGCTTCAGTCTCACCTCTGTGGCCTGCACTGCTCTGCTAAAGGAAAAGCTCAGAGTTCTAGAAATAAGACTCTCCTCACAAATCCCGACTGAGTCTTTGAGGGCTTCCATTCCTGTCCTCTCTCCTGTGCGGCATTGCCATGTGGTCCCTGGGAGACTGCAATCGATCCTCTCTCTGCCTGTGCATCTGCTCATGCTTAGAAGGCTGGGGAAGCCGTTAAGGCTGGGAAAAGAGGTAATGATGGAAGGTAATGAAGGACTGAAAGAAAAGTTATTCATGGAGAAACTGTGTCCTGAAAAGAGACAGAATGAGGGAGAGATGGAGATGGGGCAGGCGTTTGCTTTAGTTAGGATGTGAGGGCCTAGATTCTGTGGCAATACAATGGCAGCTCTATCTCCATTGTGTTTGTTAAGCGTCTTCCTATTTTTGTTTTCCAGAGCATGTTTAATGTGTCCTTGGCAGGGGACGCTGATGTCAGCAACAATCTCTGCATTACCAATAGCAATGCACGAAGCCTGGATCAGGGATTACATCAAGGGCTGGCTAGCTAATGAACATGAGGCACAAGGCGCAGATGCACACTCTCTGATAAGAATGGGTTGCTCTCTGTGTTTAAGCAGAGAAAGTTAATGAAGAAGGATTTCAAATTCACATAACTCCAAAGTGAAATGTTGGTGTCATTCACAGCAATAGGGGATTTGTTTACTTGACGTTTGTGTGTGAGCGTGAAAGCCAAGGTGGGCTGGTGAGGAGGGGCTGCCCGGGGGTACAGGATGAAGCAGCAGGAAGCACAAGGTGTCAGACCTGGGGACCCCATGAGATAACTGAGAACGGCCTTGTTTAGGATTCAGCTATTCTTCACTCTTAGCCATTTTCCTGCATCCTTCCTCTGCAGTCATTTATTGCTGTACGTCTTCTGCCTCCTGTCTCTTTATCACTTCTGCCTGTACTGCCAGCCATTCATCGTCCATCTGCAACCCCAAACCAATCTCATCTTCTGGAGACTCAAGGATCTGTCACACTGCTTGTGTTTATCAATCTCGCCCCCACCCCACTCCTCCCCACAGCATCTGTGCAGGATTGTCCCCAGATAGGCTGACTCTATAGCATTGTGAGGAACAAGTATTCTCAGTGGTATCTGGAAAGAAAAAAAAGAGGAAGAAACAAGAATTGGCTCTTCTTTTTATTTTTTTTTGGCATGAAAGGGTTAAGGATCAGAACAACACATTGCCTCTTACATGTGAACTCTTTCAGGATCTACTAGAAAAACTTTTTCAGAACTTTGAGTTAATGATGGCATAGCAGAGAGAAATAAAAGGAAGGAAGACGAGATTTAAGGGGACGTGTGGAATGGTGGTGACAGAGGCAGGGAAAACAAAGGAAAGGAAAATAGAGTTAATGTATTTGGAATTTTCAGAATGTTCAATGTGTCTTTTCTCAACTATTTTAACATGTAGAATAATACTGAGGCATGGCTGCCTCACTTATCTTCTTTCGCCACGGTCTCTCTTACATAAATGTGCCCTATGTGAGACAGGGCAAGCCTGAGTCTCTCTGCTAGCTCCTGTCATTCGAAGGGCTTGCAGGGGAAGGAGATTGGGAGGTGTCTGTTGGAGGCGTATTGTTCTAATGAATACCCTTGACTTCTGACAGGAACCTCACAGCCTCAGGTGGGAGGAGAAGTGTAGCGGGCCAGCACAATTGGGACTTTTATTGGATTGGTAGGCTGTTAGCCAGGCCCTGCTGCTTGAAAAGCAAACAACATCTCCCTACTTGCAGAGGTAATGGAGCTGTTAGGGCAGCTATTCAGGAATAACAAAAGACCAGAACTCATCAGACCCCACACAATGGGTTAATCTAGTTACAAGGTAAAACAGAGGTGCCCTCGCTTCCGCCCTGGCTCCTAGCACTGCTTTCCCTAGATGCAACAGTGAGCTAATGAAGTCAAGCTGCATAAATTTCAAGGGGAGCACATGAGGAAGAGGCAGAGAAAAAAAAAAAAAAGAAGAATGGGAACTGCAATAAAATAGAAAAATAAGCAGAGTGAAAAATTAAACAAAGAAGGGGAGATGCTCAAAGACAGTGAAGGATCCCAACAAGCAATCATCAGGTGAGAAGGGAATAACGACAGAAAGTAGGATTTAAAGCAAAAGAGAGGGTCGGTCCAATTGATCCCAATCATCTCTGCAGAGAACGGATAGCCTCAGCTCAGCCTCACTGTTTATCGCCTGAATTGTGTGATTCGTTTGCTGTAATATGGGCAGACCAGAGAGTCGCCTGTTTCTAAACAAATCTGTCACCTGTGGGCATCCATCACAGATTTGCACTCAGTGGTTCTTGTTGGAAAGGGTTGAAAGGAAAAAGGATTCCATTCAAGGAACAATGCTTTGAAAGTGTTGGAAGGCAAATTGGCATCTTTTGTTGGGGTTGGCAAGGAAGAAAACTTAAGGGCTTACCAGTAGGGTCTTCAACTACTTAAGAAGCATTTCTTTACTTCTTTCCCTATGTTGACGGGGTCTTCAGTGAAGGGCAAAAAATTGGAACAGAACACATAGGAGTGAGAAGCATATTTAATCAGCAGCAGGGAGAGTTCCGTGGCCATGGCCTGACACTGATTCTTGAGTGTTGTGCAGGTTTGCTGCCCTCTAGTCCCCATCAAGATTGAGGACACATCTCTGTTGGCTGTTAGAGCCTCGTACTGTCCAGTTTTCACCCATAGGCTGCAGTGTGGCTGTCCTGCTGAAATGTTGTCTAGCAGTACACGCTCTCTGGAGGATATACATAAAGAAAAAGGGAAGAAGACAAGAGGGTGAGGAGTGAACAACCAGGAAAAGCTACAGCAAAACAGCTGTAACCAAGTGTTCTACATGGTCAGCAATCCCAACCACTCAGGTGTGTCTGTCTGCTTTCTAGGCGCGTTCCTTCAGATTATCTTTATCTGATGCCGCTCACTGTCCTTGGCCTGCAGTTGTCCGTGTCTTTCTCATATTTTTTCTTTCTTTTCCTATTGTTTCACATTTGGAAACTTCAGTGTTGATTTAATCTCCATGCACCACAACTGTGAAGGGTGCTGTGAAATGTCTGGTGGGGCTGGCGCCGCGGCTCACTAGGCTAATCCTCCACCTAGCGGTGCCGGCAGACCGGGTTCTAGTCCCGGTCGGGGCACCGGATTCTGTCCTGGTTGCCCCTCTTCCAGGCCAGCTCTCTGCTGTGGCCAGGGAAGGCAGTGGATGATGGCCCAAGTCCTTGGGCCCTGCACCCCATGGGAGACCAGGAGAAGCACCTGGCTCCTGCCATCGGATCAGCGTGGTGCGCCAGCCACAGCGCGGCGGCCATTGGAGGGTGAACCAACGGCAAAAGGAAGACCTTTCTCTCTGTCTCTCTCTCTCTCACTGTCCACTCTGCCTGTCCAAAAAAAAAAAAAAAAAGTCTGGTGGGCCTCTGACGTCCAGGGGCTTAAGTCCTGCTGCTGAAACAAAACTCAGAAACACAACCCGTTTGGGAAACAACAGTCAGATGCTAAGAAGCATGAGGGAAATAGGAAACAAAACATGCAGTTGTATCGCTGCTTATGCTTCAGGCTATGAATGTGGGGGCCCACATTCCTAACCTGCTACACGGCATTGGGCCAAGGTTTAAACCCATTCCACTCAGCCTGTGAAGGACCACTCAGAGTTTAATGTATCAGCAAAAATGAGAGAGCTTGGCACACGTCCTCCCAAATACATCGTCAGGGCCAAGCAGAGCTTTGGAATCCACGTTGAGCCAGGAAACCCATATGTCTGAGTGATGGATGTTTGTGTATTGTTAAAAAGAGAAGTCCCTTCATTACTCATTCATTCCCTCTCTCTTTTTTATAAATTAAAATGATACAGAGGAATACCTTTTACCGAGCAGTTAAAAAGGAAACATTAATATATATGCAAATAATATAATATAAAAAATATAATATAAACAATATATGTATGTACATATACATACACACACACACTAGAATGCTCTTTTATCTACTAATTTACTAATTTAGCCAGTGGGTTATCAAGGGTGTATGTTCTGACCCCAAGATTCACTGTTGTGTTGCCTCAGAGTTGCAGACTAGAATACAAGAAGTCCATATTTTCCAAGAGGGTAAAAGAAGACAGTTCTGCAGTTATACCAGAGGTAAGATAGGATCAAGCAGATTTCCACCTTTTTCTCTAGCCATGGCTGTAAGGAGAGTAAGAGGGGAGCCAGAGGTACATGTTAGGTGTCACATTTCTGCCACTATGCCCACATGACTTTTGTCTTAATTCCTCTCCAAACATGGCCTGAACCCTGAATAACAAAATCATGCCTGGCTGGAAGATGGGACCAGGAAATACTTTGCTGGTGTGTGCAGGCTTAGGGAGGGGGATGGTTTTCTGAGGATCCTCTAAAACTGCTTCTCTTTTTAATGCTGAATATATCACTACATAAATGACTTTGAAGAAAGAGGCCTAAATTTTTAACATAAAGTATAATAAATGAGGGTACATCAAAAAGTTTTTGGAGAAATGAAAATGAAAAAATTTTTTGGTAGAAAAAAACTTTGAACACTATGCATAGTTTTTTTTTTTCATAATACACATTTCCCATGAACTTTTTAGAAGACCTCTCATATAAAATAAAAATAAAAACCTTAAATCATATTCTGTCATCTCAGTGCTGCAAACATGGATGGCGTTATTTGTTGGTGTAACTGTATAATCATTTCACTTGGCTGGATGTGCTTTAGTTGGTGACACTGCCATGCTACATATTGTGCACTCATACCACAGAATAAGAAGTCAGGTGAAATGACTCAAAGAAATTCATTTTTATACAATCCCCAAATAAGTGCTAATTCATTTTTTGAGATTGAAAACAGTTGAGAGTCAATATATTTCTATTTTATTAATCATACCCATTTCTATGTAATTTATAAATTTGACTATTTCAAAGAAAGCCTTTTATAAGCTGTCAGAAAAAAGAATCAAAATTTTTCCAAAAGCCAATGATATCCCTAGATGATTTGGTTTATTTAGACAAAGAGCATTTTTCCAAATCTAATGAATAATTTTGATGAAGAAAGTTGATGTTTGTCCTTACTCATTCATTTTGCAGTTCACCCATCAAACCCAACATAGTGTTCTTAGCCTACAATACTAAACTACTCTCTCTTACTCCTCTAAGAAACACTTTCTTAATTTCTGAAAAGAGTCTACAGGGCAAGCAGATAAGAGAGATCAGAACACTCATAAGTGTACACAAAAGGGTGTAAGAAAGCAACTGCATTGCTTTCTTAAGACCAAAAGTGGAGTGGTGAACAAAGAGACAGAAAGCAGAAGTCAAGAAAACTCAGCAAGACCAAAAATATGTCAGCAAAATTCACTCTTCTCTCTTTGTCCAAAATATCTCCTTTTGTCAAAGCTCACAAGATTTCACCTCTGGATAATAGATTTAGTCCTCAAGCTAATCTCTGCCTCTTATCCAACTGACAGATTGATTTTAAGTTATTAGATCGAACCATATGAAATTGCCATTCCTTTCTGTAGAAAAGATCAAACATTGTCAATTTCATTTTTGAATTGGATATTCATTTCGCTACATTTCTTCCAAAACTCTTGAGTGTTCCACTGATACTTTATGAGTTAAGACAAAAACACTGAAAGGTGGAACTCATGTGATTCCCCTTTCCTTAACAGATTTTTTCTTCTCTTCCCCTTATCCAATAAAGACTGTCTCCAGGCCGGTGCCGCAGCTCACTAGGCTAATCCTCCACCTGCGGTGCCTGCACCCCAGGTTCTAGTCCTGGTTGGGGCACCGGATTCTGTCCCAGTTGCTCCTCTTCCAATCCAGCTCTCTGCTGTGGCCCGGGAAGGCAGTGGAGGATGGCCCAAGTGCTTGGGCCCCTGCACCAGCATGAGAGACCAGGAGGAAGCACCTGGCTCCTGGCTTCGGATTGGCACAGCGCGCCGCCCATAGCGGCCATTTGGGTGGGTGAACCAATGGAAAATGAAAGACCTTTCTCTCTCTCTCTCTCTCTCTCACTAACTCTGCCTGTCAAAAAAAAAAAAAAAAAAAAAAAAAAAAAAAACACTGTCTCCAAAGTACCTTCTCTAGGTTTCATAAATTCCAGCTCTGAAATATTTGTTTTCTTTCTTCCTTGCTGTTGTTTTATAATTCTTCATCCTTTCTAACTACTCTGTGAGTGCCAAACTGCTTTCCAGTATTTGTTCACAGTTCATATTTAGCTGAAAACTCCATGAAAAAAAAATTCTACTTCACTGAAACTTCCCTTCCTATAATATCCCCTCAACTGTATAATTAGCTCAATAATATAATATGTGATTGGCTCAGTATATCAGCCAATATAATTGAAATATGGCTAACTAATATATTTTCAGATATTTATTGTTTGAGTGAGATATTGTTTTCAGTTGTAGGTGCATTTTTAATACCTGACTAAACCCGAAGTACTTTCAAGATGAAAATAACTTATCTTTTCATTTGTTTTTATATTTTAGACCTCTCCACTGGGGGTTCCTGGAACAGTTCTGAGTCATCTAAGCAGATCACACTAGTTAAATGAACCCTTCTCCAACAGTTTGTGTCTCTGTAATAACCACAAAGTGCCAATCTAGACACTAGAAGCAGCCTTTCAATAGCGACTTTCCTTCCAACTCTCTGGGACTGCAATTTGTGAATACATATTGCTCCAGAAAGTACTGGTTATGGGTCATAAAAGAAAGAAAAATAATCCAACAGCAATCAGTTAGACTCTCCTTCCTAAACCTACCTCCAGTGCTGATTGTTCCAAATCATTACTTCAGTCAGTCTGTTAGTAAAGGAGCTTGCTAAAGACACCCAACAGAGAAGCCGGAAATTACTACCCCTCGGGATGACGAAGCTTCATGATAACAATAATGGCAAAAATTCATTAAGTGCTTAACTATGTGCCAGGTGCCACTGTAAATTCTTCAGAAGCCCAGTCTCATTTAATCCTCATAAATTCCTATGAGATCTGTGTATTTCTATAGCTGGGGGAATTGAGGCAGAGGAGGAGGCTAAGTAGCTTGCCCAGGCTCAGTCATTACGAAGTGGTAGAATCCGAACCACGTACCAAACTGCCACCTTCTATAGCATGTCCTTCTTGAGATTTTTCTGTATCACTGACTCCTAATTCAAGCTTTATGGCTTGCTTGAGATCATATAGCTACTCCCTGGCTGAGTTAGGACTGCAAGTTGCTGCCCTTATGCCTAACTCCTAACCCTGTGCTGTTCCAATTAAATTTCACTGTGTTTTATGAACAAAATAAGAAGAGTGAAGATGTTGAGGTAGAAAGAGTCCTTTTCAAGCCTCATAGATAAAAGGTTCATTATTTTAAAAACTTCATTCTTGAGCCATTGATTTCTTTAGATTATAGCAGAAATCTTGCCCTAGCACAAGGGAAGATAGAAAAAACAATGGGAAATAGAAAGCATTATTCTGTCCCTGGCCCTGTCTTTCCCTTGGAGCCATTTCAGGTTATAAATATGCACTATTCATATGGAAGTTTTTGTGTTCAGTATGGGCTTCCACTGACTTTTCAGGAAGTGGAGTAGAGAAAACTGTTCACATTTGGAATTTCTCCAAATATAACAGGAATTAAGCTTACAAATGATTCCAACACATTTCACATTTCTGGAGAACTGGGAAACTTAGATGTCTGTTTAAGACACACCAGTGAATAGACAGTGAAGTTGAGTTATCCTGTTTTGTACCTGAGAATTTACTACTAAAGAAACTCATGCAAAAATCTTTAAAACCGAGAGCAGAAAACTATTATAAGGCTGGCCTTGGCTGTAGTTTTTGGTCTTGATTTATTGCATACTACTATAATGGTGAATTCATTTTTTCAAGACTGTTCCTGGACCTCAAGAATGAAACTGACTCTGCTGACTTTCCCTTTATCCGCATCATAGGCGAAGAGGTGAGGCTAGCGTGCCATCTCCCTCTGCCCAGGCTCCACGGTGCTCTGCTCCCCGGCATTGAGCTGTCAGGACATGCATCCTTGGTCTGTTCTATTTTCTACCTTGTTTCCTGGCCATTCTTCATCACTTACTGCTCTCTTTTTCCTTCTTTTCCTCACTTCCTGAGGTCCAATGCCTAGCAAGTAGAAATCAGTGTTACCAGTTATGTTAGGTATTATCATTGCCTTTGGAGTTCGTGCATTGGAACTTGGGGAAAATCATTTCATTTTGTTTATCTACAAGTGGAGGATCACAATGCTGCCCTCTGTTTTAAAAGATCTCTATAATATGTTACCCCCAAAGAAAACGAATACCAGGCGTGGGAGGAGCTATGATCATTTACACCCATGCCTAGAGCTGAGCTGGTACGCAGGAAGCTACAGCAACAGCACCAGGTAATGAAGCCATGCCTGACTGTGATGACCAATGCCCTAATGAGATTTCCCACAATGAACACACATCCTGCATTTTGTTTTATTTCATTTTAATTGAAAGCTTAGGAAACACTTCATGCTTCATAAATGTTCTGTTATTTTCAGATCAATCTACTATACTGTAAAACTTAATAAACAAATAGATAATGGCCCTGCTGAGTTGTTCGGCATCTCTTATTCATATCTCATCAGCTCCATGCCCTGCCCGCAAATTTCCATCTGCTTTTTGTTTTTGTTTTTGTTGCTTATTTTTTTCAAACTAATTTTCAGAAAGATACGCTCTGCTGCAGAAATGGTGATGAAGACCACAGCAACATTCATCTGAACTATTTTGCATTTGACTGGTTTTTGAATTATGTATAATGCTCCATGGTTAACACTATTTTTTTTCAAAATAAATAAATAACGTACAGGATTGCTTTCTCCATTCAGTATTTTTTTTTAACGAAAGCAAACATGTGTCTTGGAAAGATCTGCCTACAGGCATGTGTGTGATGTGTCATCTTGGTTTTTTCCAATCAACTCCGAATGGACCACTGTAGGTGGCCCTTGAGCTGTGACAAAAGACAAATTGTTAGGTATCAGGATCCTGCCATGGTCCTTGCTGCTTTTACATATTCCACCCTGCAAAGCTTAAAATTTAATACTAAAATGAAACAAATTAAATACTCAAAATAGGCCATTGGTGATAAGAGTGACTATAGGGTAGGAGTTCCTAAATAATCAATGTTTTTTCCCCCAAGTGTAGAGAATTAGTGGGAAAACAGCTATTTCTTCAAATTCCTCGAGGGAACATTTCCTGGGCAGGAAAGAAAAAAAATTATTTCTTGGATGTAGAAACTCTATTTTATTTGGTATTTATTAAACATGAAGAATGTAGAAAATTGTCTGACACAGAGTAAATGTACAAAAATATAGTCATGAGGGTGGGCATTTGGCCCAATGGTTAAGGTGCTGTTTCAGTTGCCTGCATCTTACAGCAGAATGTCTGATTTTGAGTCCTGACTCTGCTCCTGATACTGGCTTCCTGCTAATGTGTACCCTGAGAGTAAGTAGGTAATGATTCAGTAACTTGGGTTCCTGCCACCCTTGTGGGAGACCTGGCTTGGGTCCCAGCTCTGAGCTTTAGCCTATCCCAGCCCTGGCTTTTGCACGCATTTTGGGAATGAACCTATGGATGGGAGATCTCTGTTCATCTGTCTGTTTCTGTCTCTCTCTCAAATAAAAATAAAATAATATAAAAATATGATTGTATATATCCAAAATATATAGGCTAGATCTCACACACAGCAGTTACTTGTTAAATCATTGTTAAACTTTTAAAAATGAATAAAGTAATATTTTATTTCCTACAAACCACAGACTAGTGGTAGATGATTTCATTGTTGCTGCCACTCCTGTTCGTGGAACTAATAGAGTCTCGTGAATCAGAGCTTCATTAAAATGCCTACCCCTTGGAACAATACTCAAGACACTGAAAGATGCTTGGGGTTCAAGTTACGGCAATTCTTGTCTGCTGCAATTACCCGGGCCCTGAGTCCTGTATATGATAAACCTGAACCAGGGCCATTGTCTTCAGAACTCCATGTCTCTCAAGTCTATGCTACTGTAAATGGCTGGATTCTGACATTTTCAACATGAGATGAGTGAGAAAAATGTCAAAGGCAGAAAAAGGAGAAGCAAATGGGAAAAGCAAAGACCAATAGGGGATGTTCATCATTTCTAATATTCGTTGGGAACTGAAATCATCTCTGTGTGCCTAACGTTTGTCTTGTGGTTGCTTGTTTAAGCCGTAAGATGTTGAGAACTGAGATCATGGATTATGTACTAGAGTCCACAACATATAACATGGTGTCTGGATTGATAGGTTGAAAAAGTCCAGTCAGATAATGTTAAATATGAAGGAACACCTATCTCTGGTATACTACACTGTCTGCATTCTCTTTATAAGAATAAGTAAACAGAAAGAAATGAACAAGAGGAATGTGTGAGTTTATGCCCTTATTTTTATGCACATTTCATAATTGACTTTGTTCCTTGTGTTTGGAAACAAGGTGCTATATTATTTATTTTTGCTTACTATCTAAGAGAACTGCAGCACCGGTGGAAAAAGGAAAATTCCTTCTGGAGTCATGAGTCAATATAGTTTAGGCAAATACAACCAACGAGAATGAGCAGGGAGCGGGAGCACATGACAGGGGAATGCACACATTGAGGAGTCTGTACATATGCTTGACCTTAAATGAATATTTCAAGTCAGCAAACGTACATGTTGATGTTTAACATGTGCATGAGGGCACATGGGAGGTTACAGTTCACCTAGACTTGAGTACATTTGTTGGACATGGTTGTACCAGCATGCATCTTCACAGTAAGGAAATGGAGGGAGAATGAATCGGGGTGGGGCGATAAATGAGCCTTTACTTTTATTCGTACACTAATTAACAACAAAAGTGCTCTCAACCATGCATCAGCAGTCATAGTAAGAGTCTCACCAGGGAAAGGTGGTTTGAAATTTCTTACAAAAGCCAAGTAAAGAAGTAGGCTGTGAGGAACATACAGTAAATCTCCTCATTAATGAAAATCTGTTTTTAAGACGATTTGTTTTGGTTCACAGTTGATTTTCAAGATCAGGATTAATATTAATTGTAAATTTATGGAAAGTGTAATGCTTAAGAGACAGCAGGTTCTCTGCACATAGCCATGTATGTCCTCTGGGGATACATGACTTGGAAGGAAATGGCCTGCACAGCAGGTTACATAACTGGTATGATTATGGGCTGTGCGTGCATTCTTGATGTCTACAACAGCTGCGTGCTTGTAAAGGTGTGCATCTTGTAGTTGAGAAGGAGTCCCCAGGGCAAGGCAAAGATTTGCATAGTGAGTTCAGTATGGCTCACATCTTCATGTACTCTGTCTTCTAAATAACTATATTAATAGTAAATACTATTAGACACTTAATATGTGCAAAGCATTTTTACTCAATTCTCACAAAACCCTTTGTGTTATATTTCAATACTATCCACATTTGAGAGGAAAGAAACATAATCCACCCAAAGGTTAAGCAACTTTTCCAAGCACGTACATGGAGTAAATGGTAGAGGTATATTGTGAACCAAGACAAGACTGTTTCAGTGTCCATATGATCAACGCATAGCGACCCTACCTAGGCACACACACTAGAACTGAGACTGTCGACAAGTTAGATGAGTAGTGATTTATGTGTGTAAATTACATATAAAAGAATATATAGCTTATACAGCATTCTGTGAGAGCTAATATGACACATATAATATTCATCAATTCTAAGACACACATTGTATTCACAAATTTATATTTCTGAAAATGAATTGTCTTAGAGTTGATAAGAAGTGTTGTAATTGGGAATATGTTTTATTTTTTTTAAAGATTTATTTTATTCATTTGAAAGAATTACAAAGAGAGGTAGAGAGAGAGAGAGGTCTTCCATCTGCTGGTTCACTCCCCAGATGGCCAAAGCCAGGATCTAGGAGCTTCTTCCAGATCTCCCATGCGGGTACAAGGGCCCAAGGATCTAGGCCATCTTCCCCTGCTATCCCAGGCCATAGCAGAGAGCTGGATCAGAAGAGGAGCAGCCTCAACTAGAACTGGCACCCATATGGGACACCGGCGCTTCAGGCCCGGGCTTCAACCACTGCGCCACAGGTATATGTTTTATTGACTCAAAATAATGGTGTGTCTTATATTCAGTGGCATGTTATTGCCAATAAACTATAGAAGGGAGCTTTTAATACCTGATGGCAGTAAGTTAAGGGATGCCATATAAACACAGATAAAAGATTTTGTTTTATATATTTTTTTCTGGTTAAAGTTTGATGATCTTCTCTTACTCAGAAAACACAAGATGCCCATTTCCTCTATGAAAAGGTCCACTGACAAGGCAAGAAATGTGAAGAAATCAAGAAAATTGGAGTACAAAATGAGAAAGGCAGCAGTTAGCCTAGAATATGTGTGTATGCATATGTATATATATGTCAGGTATACACATGTATATATGTATATTTTACTCTTCCTGTCTTCTGCCTTCCAAATAAATATATATATTTTTAAAAAATGTGATGAATCAAAGACTTAAATGTTAAACATGAAACTATTAGAACAAAGACAAACACTTCAAGATTCAGTAAAGACAGTGATTTTTTATAATAACCTAAAAGCACAAGCAACAAAAGCAAAAAATAGACAAATGGGGTGATATTCAACTCAGAAATTTCTGCACAACAAAGGACAAAATCAATAGAAAAAAGATGTTGGACAGAATGAGAGAAAATTTTTGTAAACTCTCTGACAAAGGGTTAATATCCAAATTATATAACAAACAAACTTCAGTAACAAAAAGAACACTAATTTTAAAAGCATGCAAATCATATGAATAGACACTCTCAAAAGAAGAAATTCATAGTGCAGGCATTTGTCTTAGTTGTTAAGATGTTGATGGAGGGCCTTCCTCGCTTGGAGCCACCTTCCTAGCTGCTGCATCTAGGGGTTTTCGTCATTAAATGAATATTGCTTTGCTTAAAAAAAAAAAGAAAGAAAGAAAGAAAAGGAAAGGAAAAAAAGAATGTTGGTCAAGATGCCTGGCTTTGATATCTGACTCTGCTCCTGACTCAAGCTTCCTGCCAGTGCAGACTGTGTGAGGCAGTAATGATGGCTTAAGGTACTGTGTTGCTACAGTCCAAGTGGGAGACCTGGATTCAGTTCCTCTCTCCTAGCTCCAACCCTTGACCTACTGTCAATGCTGGTGCCTGGGGAGTGAACCCAGCATATGGGCTGTATCTCTCTCTCTGTTTCTCTAATTTAAAAATTATGAAAAAAGGAAGAGATTCAAATGACTAACACATTTAAGAAAAAATGCTCAACATCATAAGCCATCAGATAAATACAAAGTAAAGCTCTAATGAGTTATCAACTCACCCCAGTCAGAATGACTATTTCAAAGTAATAGCAAAAAATGCTGACAAGGATGTGGAGAACTCATGTAATGTTGGTGCAAACACAAATTAGAATAGCTGTTATGGAGAATAATATGGACATTTTTCAAGAAACTGAAAGTAGATCTACCATATAAAGCAGCTGTCCCACTTCTGGGTATATATCCAAGGGAAGGAAGTCAGTAAGTCACAAGAGATATTCCGTCCTGTGTTCATTGCTCTACTGTTTGTAGTAGATAAGGTATTACTGCTCATGAGTGGATGAAAAGATAAAGAAAATGTTGAATATATAAATATGCAATGGAATATTATTCAGCCATAAAAATGAGTGATATCCTATCATTTGCAACAAAATGATTAGAACTGGAGGACATTATGTTAAATGAAGTAAGTCAGACACAGAAACACAAATATTGTATGTTCTCTCTCATATGTGGAATCTAAAAAAGCACAAGCAATTCATCTTTATGGGGAATAGTGATTACTAGAGACTGGAAAGGCTGGGGTATACAGTGAGAGCAGATAACTTTTACTAAAACACAGGTAAAAGGAGTCAGTCCTGTTGTTCCACAGCACAACAGGGTAATTTTACTTCACAATAATTTATATATATTTTATGAAGAACTACATGAGAAGAGGAAATGTAAATCATAATTGACCTGGTGAGCTCAGTACACATTGTGTACATATATTACAATGTCACACTGTACTATATCAATATGTATAAGCATTACATGTTAATCAGAAATGATTTAAAACAATAAGGAGATAGGAATGCTACCTACTACATTTTGATCACTACATATGTACATGTATGTCATCACATTGTACACCATGAACATGTACAATTAAAATAATGATTATAGTAGTTATTTTCTAGCAAATGAGCTGGAATCAGAAGCATTGTATTCTGTACCTTGTGTTTTCTTATCATTTAATGCTATCTAATGTCTCACTCTGCTGTGTTGCTGCAGCATTCACATAGCAGTTATTATAGGCTATCCTGCTGAGCATCTCCATGGGCAGCAGTTGCTTTCCACAAGAGGGCGCTAGCTCCTTTTCTGGATATGTTATTCTAAAGGTCCAGAAATATCATGTTTGGGAGTCAGAATTCATGAAAGAACTTTTATAATTAAAATATAGCTACATGTTCTATTAAAATATTCAGATTATCTATGTATTATTTTGTGTGTATTCAATAACTTCTCTGTAAAATAGTGTTCACATTTATTGTTTCAGGTTCAACATCTATAAAGTAATGCCAACTTTTATCTAGGAACAAGTCCTGAAATGGAGACCTGTTTAACAATTTCACAACTGTGTATGTTCACTGAACTTGGGTCTGAGCATGTGCATTTATGCTTCTGGCTATTGTGGTGAGAGTTGGGATGTGGAACACCATGTTTCCAAAGCCAATGGTGACTTCATATTTTAACCAGGGGCACAGGGCATGACCCACATTTTTAAACTTTTGATTTAAAGTTGAGTTGAATGATTTTAACTTTCATTCACATTTGATTACCAAGAAATCAAAACTAGCATTAATTCAATGATTGGGTGATTGTTCTGTCTGCTTCTGTCTCATATGTTAGCTCCACCACCACCACTCTGGTAGTTGCTGGAGTTGAATGAGGAGATGAAATAGGGAAGGAAACTAAGTTATAGACTTCCAGGGTTTACTTCTAGTTCCTGATGTCTGCTCCATCCTGTGAAAAGGAAGAATGGGTTCATCAGATCTAGAAAATATAATGTACTTAAGAGCATTCCATTCTCTTTTTCATGCCTTCAAGTAGGTAAAATAATTGATGCCTTGATTTTTATTATTGATATTTAAATGTAAGCAAGATCCAAGGTGCAAGTGTTTGGCTGTGGTTGAGATGCTTGGGATATCCATATCATATATCAAAGTTCCTGATTCAGGTACCAGTTCCATTGGCTAATTCTAGGTTTCTGCTAACACAAACCCTTGGAAGCAACAGGAGATGACTCAAGTACATGGGTCTCTTTCACCCACATAGGTGTCCTGAATTGAGGTTCCAGACTCATAGTTTGGACTGGTTCAGTCCCAGCTTTTGTAGTTGTTTGGGGGAGTGAACCAGATGGAAGATCTCTTTGTCTATCTCTCTGTGCCTCTGCCTTTCAAGTAAATAAAAATAGATAAATAAATCAGAATCTTAGAGATATAATGCCCAGTCTATATCAGTTTTTCTGACAGATATTTGTTTCTAGGAATTGTTAAGGCTGGATGTATAATGCTAGGGATATAATAGATTGTGTCTTTGTTACAGTTGAAAATCAAGTAACTAATAGTTTGCATGCCATGCCAAGCACGAACACAAGGGTACACATTTGATGACTGAATAATTTTCTGATGTCTGTCAAATATGCCCTGTTTTACATGAAGATTATCCTAAATCTCATGTTCTGTGCTATATCTAAATCTAATTTGAATATACACATGCCCAATATAAGTTTGAAAAACGTGTTTCATTTGCAGAAAATGTTTCTGTCCCCTGGGAAACTGGTAATAGAGAAAGAGGTTGTGATTTGAAACTATCACATCTGAATTCAAATGCCACCTATGCCACTTATATGTTACACAACATTGGGTAGGTGATTAGGTTGACTAAGATTTAGCACCTAAGTCTGCAAAATGGAAATAATATACCTACTTTTCACTACTGTTGTGCAGATTAAATAAATTCATTATGATATATAATAGAAACTCAATCTCCCAATCAATAGGAACTCTTCTTTCAAGATTAATCAGAAAATATTATGTTATCAGCCTCTGCTTAAGTGTAACCTGTGCCCAGCTAGTTGGCTAATAATTTCTTTAAAAAAGAAAAACAAATATGTTATACTACCACTTAATTAACCCCATTGTATTATACTCTGTGGTTGGTTCTAAATCCTGTGTTGTGAGTACAGTTTATGAAATGTGTCTTGGCAGTACAATGCATGTACTACTGGATTATGTTAATATACAGTACTTTCACAGAGATTAGCTCTTGTTACTCTAAGTTCAAAAGGTGAAGCATGCAACCAATCAACAGGAGGTCAACTAGTATTCCTGAATCAGTTAGTATATATTCCTTTTAAGAGCAAAAATCTCTTACTGGGACTTAGGCTAGTAAAACTGTAATTTTTGATAGAAAGAAAGGTATTTTATTAAATCCTTCCAGTGTTAATGAAATTCTGTTTTTGAAGGTGGGGGTTAGAGAGCTGCCTTGTACCTATGACAGATATTTCTGACTGGGGAGGACAAAGTCATAACCATTATCTTGAGACAACATAGATATGAATGGGGAAAATACTAAGTAGTAAAAAGTCCAGAAAGAGTTTTTTCCTTTATTTGGGGTTCCATGAGAAAGCAGGCATTAGAATTAGGCAGATATGAGCAAAGACAGATGTGGACATACACATAGCATTTTGCAGTTTTGAATGAGTTAATTACTACTCTCACTGTGTACCAAAAAAAAAAAAAAAAAAAAAAAAATTAGGTCAAGCACCAAATAAGAAGTTGCTTAAAGTTGACCCTTAACCCAGATCTTATTCTAGGTCCATAGCAATTGGTTCTATAACCCAGACTCTATATTGGCTTGCATGATGAGATAAAAAATTATTAAAAAGAAAAAAAAAAAGACCAACACTCATTCATTCAGTAGATCTTCTAGAAAATATTTAGGAATTATCCATTCTGTGGTATCTTTTGGTTTAGCAGCTTATTAGAAAGCTCGTCTAGGACCCAGGGCTCTGGCATAGAGAGTTAAGCTGCCATCTGCAGTGACGGCATCCCATATGAATGCTGGTTTGAGTCCCAGCAGCTCCACTTCCAATCCAGCTCCCTGTTAATATGCCTGGAAAAGTAGGAGAGGATAGCCCAAGTGCTTGAGCCCTTGCACCCATGTGGGAGACCTGGATGAAGTTCCTGGTTCCTGGCTTTGGCATGGCCCATCGCCAGCTGTTGCAGCAATTGGGGGAATCAAACAATGAATAGAAGATCTCTGTGTATGTGTGTGTGTGTGTGTGTGTTTATGTGCACACGCACAGACATGTCTCCTCTCTCTGTAACTCTGCCTTTCAAATAATTAAATATTTTAAAAATGGAAAGCCCTTCTTTATGAAGGCCAGATTTGTCAATGACCAATATTGATCACTGCCGTCAAGGTCATTCATTGGCTTGAAAAGATCCAGAGTAAATTAGTAACACAACATTCTTTTAGAAAGTAGTTGATAACAAGCAAAATTGAAATTGAACAAATTTACTTTTATTGTCTTTTGTTTAAATCTTGATAGATATCCAGTCTTTGTGTCAGTTTATATCTTACTGTAAGTATTTTAAACATTCACATATATAAGTTATCTGATACGTATTCATTAAAGTGTGTATATACACAATTCTATTTGGAGTCAAAATTGAAATTCAGCTTTCAAGGTATCCATTAGCCATCTATGGGGGTCTGTGAAAATGTAAGTTATCAAATGTTTGGGGAGGACAAAGATCCAGGCTGAAGTCTAGAAGAAACTAGGCTGTGGAAATGCATCCCACACCTGAAGCATCTCCTGTGGACCAGAGCAGTGGCTGACAGGATATTGGGAGAGTGTGCGAGGCTGGACTTGCTATTCATCACCCCATGTTTCTTTTCAACATGAGTATCCTGACTGTCTTGTCTATTGGGTAATATTTAATCTGACAAAAGGGTTACTATTTATTAGAAGGTTTAAAACCAATGGTTTTAGGGAATATGCTAAGACATACAATACAAACCAAATGTCAGAAGTGTCATCATCTCACACTAGCTAGCATTTCTCTGACTAGTGTATACACAGAATCATCCTGTGAACTCAAGGCCCAAGGCAAGTTTTATTTTAGGAGCCCTTTGAATCTCTTCCTGTCTGATCTGTTCTGGCCACAGAATTTTTCTCAGATGTGACCATGATTGTCACAAGAGTCCCAGGAGAGGTTATTATTTCTTGTGTAAACTATTGCAGGCCTCTTCTCCCATGCCAAAGTATTTAAGCAATTAAACATCTCTTAAACATGTGTCGTCAGATGTCTCAGGCCTCCCAGGGCCATGATCCCTCTGCTTCTGCGTGGACTCTGGGAGGAAGGTTTTACTCCACTAACTGCTCACCTCTATCACCAGTGCACAATTTCTGTCTGCTTAGGATGTTACATTATTTTATGTAAATAGCCCCAGGAAGACCAGAATTAGATCTGTGTGTTTTGTCCTCTACGCATTTTGTTGTCATTCATTTGTAGTTCCTTCATTTCTTCATTCTCCTTTCAATGTCAGTTGATCATTTAGATGATCATGATCTTGGACCTACTCCTCTAGAAAAATACCTCTGCCTACTCAAATCCCATTAGTTCACATCACCCAGTGGTTTTCTGCTTTCCAGATAATGCCCTAGAGTATCCCCCACCATCTCTATCAACCACACTTGAAACAGTTACCTACTCATTTATTTATTCAATACTTATTAACTTGTTATCTAAAGAGTGTCAAGTCAGGACAAGAGAACAAAATAGTGAGAAAAAAGGATGTGGTCTCTGTCCTAAAGCAGATTTGAGTACAGGGGCAGAGATTTTCAACTAAACTGACCAAGGCAACGTGATAGGGAGTAAAACCAGGGTGCTGTATGATCATACAAATGTTCCTGGAGATGGACTAATCAGGGGTTCTTGAGTTTGTGCAAGGCAGAATTCAGACATGAGACAGAGTAGCGGTAAGTGAGATAGCAGTTTTAGTGAGGGGAGAGTACATCTGATGGGCCAGGCTGACATCTCAGGCCAGGATAGAGATAGCCATTTGCATTCCAACTGGGGTGGTCCCCCTGTTTCTTCTCCCCTCCTCCCTCTTCTGGAAAATTGTGGGTTGGGGATTGCAGGATGTGGAGCTCCCAGAAATCTTCCCAGGGCCTTATAAGCTATTCATAGGCTATTTATAACCTAATAGCCTCCTTGGTGCAGGGCATGGGGATTCCCCACAGCTGTGCCCAGGGAGGGAGCTGGAACCCATCTAGCAGGGTTATAGAATAAGAGCCATTATTAAAGGTGTAATTGCTGCTCTGCTGTCATTGCTTGTTTGCTTGTTCCCCTGCACAGAACTGTATTTTCTTCGTCTTGTTTTACACACATAGGCAAATATCTACCTAGCTACCTTAACATGGAGAGCCCTTAACATCTGACTCTGGGCATTGAGGAAAATTTCCCCACAGGGAAGAAAACGAACAGTCAAGGGGAGGAGAAAATGGAAGTGAGGAAAAAGGAAGAGTCGGGGAGAAGAAACAGTGAAGATCTAGGTGGGGAGGAAAATACAGTGTTTGAAGGACTAATAGGCGTCCAGTGCCTTTAGGGCTTAGGACAGGATGAGGTAGCCGTAAGAAATGAGGCAGCAGTCAGACCAAGCAGAACTATGTAAACTGCTCTAGGTGTTCACATGTTGTCTGTAGACAAAAGGGAGATAAAAAAAAAAAAAACTAGAAAAGAGTTAAATAATGATTTGCATTTTAAAAAGATTACTTTGGTTGCAGTATGCAGGAGAAAGAGAATCAGATTGCAGGAAATTCTGAAATGCACACACACAGGCACACACACATGCACAAATTCTTTATAGTACCCACATTCATTGGCTTTGAGCCACAAGTCCTTAAAATCTCTTTCTGTAATCTATAGTAGTTATTTGTTTCTCTAGTTAGAAATGGATCAAACGTAGAGAAAGAATGTGTTTTCTGTAATAGAGCTTTGTTGCTTCTCACTCACTTCCCTCTTACAAACCCTGTTACTCACAATGTAGTCCCTTCCAGAACACTCAGCCTCTCCTGGGAGATGTTTAAAAATGTGAATAGCTGCTCCCACCCTAGACCTACTGAAACTGAATCTGCATTTTAACGAGTTTCCCAGTTGATTTGTATGCACATTAGAACTTGATAAGCCTGTTCAAGAAATCTAACCTTAGAATGTCTCAAAGCTTGATTCTTTGTCTGTGTATTAGAGACTAATATAAGTTTATTAGTGAGATTAAACATAAGCAATGTATAAATATTATAGTAGCTTTCAACACTGTATCTTTAAATACAATGAGTAAAGCTCCCAAATTATTTTTTCTGCAGTTGTCCTGACCTCAAAATGAACTGATTACAAATTTTGTGAGTTGTCCAGGCGGGGGCCTCAATAAATGAGGATTTTCTAAAACTTACCTCCACCAGATTGTACACTTAAGCCTTTCAAAATTGCAACTGGATACTCAACCAGCGTGTGGGCACTTATTTCTAGTACATGTGATTACTGTTATAGAATGTTTCTTAAGCAGATGTTTCATTTCTCATTTTTGTGTAAAAGTAGTCAGTCTGTAACACCAACAAATCTGACTACTTTCTTTTGCATATTTTGCTTAGTGATATTTATGACAATGATGCAAACAACTAGTGAATACATGTCTATCGCTGGCTTGTTTAACAGGGTGTATTGTCATTTGTAATGGGTGGTCATAAATTCAGTCCAATTTCCTATGTTTGTAACTTCCACCTGTTAGTATGGTCCAGAGGGAATTATTATCTGTCATGATGACCTCTAAGGCACTTAAAATTCTCCATCACCAAAAAGTATTAAAGAATATTAAGAGTTATACCTCCCCCAGGGGTAGTGGACGTAAAGATTGACCTCCAGGTGAAGAAAGCTGGGCTCTGTTGTTGGCTGCTTTACTGATCAGATGTGAGCTTCGCACATGTGATTCCTAACTGAGCCTACATATCCTTAGCTTTAAGTCGAAGCAGTACACAAGACAACCTCTGAATGTCTTGAGATTCCAAATGCATTTCATTTATCTGAAAATCGGTAATCTATATGTGAAGCATAACGAGGAAAGCGCTTGGGAAAGCATCATGTCCAATTAACCAGTGCACAGCCATTGCCCAGGCACCCTGAATTAGCAGCAGTGTACTCTCCTGCATGCAGGCTGCCCCTCAATCACACGCCTTTAAGTGGCAATTTTTGCCAAGTCTAACCAGTACTTATTTTGATGTTTCACTCTTTAGTTTTTCCTCCAAGATAACTAAAAGATTATACCTTTCCTGAAGCTTCTGCCAGTTGCTTTCAACCCTGCTTTAAAATCAGGATGAAAAAAACGTCTCTGGGAGTCTGTCGTTAACTCGATCAGCAGTGTTTTTGCAGTACTGCTCCATGTGAACATTGGCTGGTGCCTTTCCCCTTTGGCTGTAGTCCTGAAAGAGAGGCACGTTCAGAATGGCTCGGCCCCGTGTCCTGCTTTCCCTGGAGACCCCACAAAGCTGTGCCTTCTCTGTAAAGGCTGCTTCTTCCTGGCCCTCCCTGGGGACTTGCTGGAGACATCACCTGCACCCCCGTAACAAAGGCTACTGCAATCTTTTCTTCCCTGTCATTGCACTTCTAAAAACATTCCTTTTTCTTTACAATAATCTCACTTTAAATAGTGCTGTTTACCTAGAACCAGGGCCGAATTTGTTCCAGACTTGAAGTTAAGGGTGTTTAACAGGGACCAACCCATTTCAACTGCCTCTTAACTGATATCTGAAACCAGCTATGGATTTTCTTTTTAGGTACAGTGCTCTACCACTGACCTGCTAACAGTAATAACAGTGGCCACAGCAACTTGGGTTATGCCAGGCACTTTACATAAAGCATCCATTTTATCATCAGGATGAGCAAGAGTTTTTTTTTTTTTTTTTTTTATCACCAAATTTTAAGTAAGGAAGCTCAGGCTAGAAAGGGTGCTAGTTGCCCAGCGTTAGTTACACAGCTATTCAGTGACAGAGCAGGAGTTTGAATATGAATAAGTTTTTTTTTTTTAAAGATTGATTGATTGATTTGAAAGGCAGAGTTACAGAAAAGGAGGGAAAGAGAGGGACATTCAGAGAGAGAGAGAGAGAGAGAGATCTTCCATCTGTTGTTTAACTTCCCAGATGATTTTAATAGCCAGGGCAAGGCCAGGCTGACCAAGAGCCTGGGACTGGGTTGCAGGGGCCCGAGAACTTGGGCCATCTTTCAGGTTTTCATAGGCACAGTAGCAGGGAGCTGAATTTGAAGTAGAGCAACTGGAACTCGAACTGGCATTCATTTGGGATACCAGTGTCATAGGTGGTGACTTAATCTGCTGTGCAACAACACTGGGATTTTTTCTTTAAAATTTTGTTTTATTATTTATGGAGAGAGATTGGGGGGAGAGGGAGAGAGAGAAATGCATGCACAGTCCTAGCCCCATCCTCTGGTTCACTGTAGGTTACTCTGACTCAATCCCTCAGCTATTGCTGCTTCTCTCCTATCACAGGTTGTATTCTGGTGTGACAAGCCTGACAGTAGTCTAGCTGGTCCAACCAGAAGGATAATGCCCAAGAGGTAGACTCAGTGTTTAGGGTTGAATCTGCAGCCCCTTATTTCCTTCCGGTTTCTCCCTTTATCCATGCTCCCACTTGTCTGTTAGCTTTGGGAGTTATCACCCATATTCTAGAGCAACAATTCCCAAATTTTGATGTGCTTAAGAATCTTCTGGGATGTTTGGAATTCAATAGCTCTAACATTATTAAACTTACTTTGAATTACCTGGAGAAAGCGCCCTACTTTTTAAAATTTTTAATTGATATTTAATATTTATACATATTTTTGAAGAACTTTATAATAATTCAATACATGTAATGTATTGGATGTGTAATGATCAAACCAGGGTAATTAGTAACTGCACTTCTTCCAACATTTATCATTTCCTTGAGTTAGGAACCTTTAGACTCTTCTAGGTATTTTGAAATATATACTAAATTTTTATAGGCAACCCTATTTTGCCATAGGATGCTAGAACTGATTGTTCTTGTCTACCTGTATTATGATACCCATCACCTAAACACTCTACCTCCGTTCTCTTCTTTGGGCATTATAAAAACACTGCTCTCCCATATACACACCAAGGGAGGACACATTATGAAAACCAACATTTCCTGCTTATCTTCTTTGTCCTTAGGATGCAGTAATCCCAGGCCTAGGACACAGATTACAGATGAGTCCTTTTCTCTTTACTTTGCTGAAGTGTAACAAAGATACTTTATGATAGGCTATGAGCTAGTAATACTGGTGACATTCTATGTTTTTTCAGCCTGTGTCTTATTCTGGAATGTGTAGATCCTTCCATGTAACCCTTTATTGTGTTTTCCCCAGGGACTTCTCTGAAGGTCATGAAGATACCCTCTTTTTTGGTCCTAGATGTGTTTTCCTAGGGTCATTATATTATCCTGCCCAATTAGACATTTTCTTTTCCCCATTCTGAAGATTTCTTTATTTAACTTAATTGGAATAACTGAATTTTCTCTCTACCACTTGTTAGCTCTGTGATTTGGGTAGGTTACTTATCCAGTGTTAGTCTTGGTTTTCTCCTCTGTAAGTGAGGAAATGAGATTGTAGTGTTTATAATGTATAAACATAATATAATACTTAATGTATAATGTAAAGTTTAAAAGGTCAGTGTCCCCACATGGCCCATTCCTGTCATAGTATAAGTGAAAGGAAACCTGTACACCTAAGTGGCCCTCAAGTGAACTACTGTTATTTACAGATTGACCATACTCCTTATATTATCATTGCAAAATGCTACCTTTATCTAACATTTGTCCTCACGTTTCACTACTTGGACTATTTCCATCTGATTTGTTTTCGTCCTCTTGAAATGCATCCACTAGCCTTTGTTAAGGTTCATTCGCCCTTGTTGATTGTTCTTGATTATTTTATTATAGGTCCTAAGTGATTGTGCTGTTGATGAGAGTGGCCTAATCCCACTGAACCTGGATTTGGTAAAATCCACTCCCTCTCGCTCATCCCACTCTGCTTGTAAGAGATACGCCTTTGTAATGTGACTTATTGAGGCACAGACTGTACTCCCGAGTAACAGGATTGTTGTTTTTATCCCTCAGTGAAATAGGCGCTGGCCTGCTTTGGGAATGAACTTGGCCTCATTAACACTGCACTCCGAGACGCTGAACATTTGGCTTTCATTATTTTGATACAGTGACAATGATTATTAAGAAATAGCAAGAAAGCCACTGAATCTAGAAATTTCATTATTCCCATTAGTGATGCAAATCAGAGGAAGTATGCATAAGAGAGAATGAATGAGAGTCATCACATGGAAATCGTAGGTCTGGGAAAAAGGGAGAAGAATGAATGTGTAGTGTATGAATAGGTGGTATATAAGTGCGTATGTGGGCTGGGTGGGGGGAGAGAGTAAAGAGCAGACATACTAAAACAGATGAGTACAGCTGTGAGAAGACAATGGGGTGTATCATGCAATTTGCTGCCTTCTTATTTCGCATTTTTGTGTCCTGTAATTACTGCTAAAGAAAACAGTTAGGCAAGAAAGCAAGGGACACTTTATCTATTTGGTATCATACCAACATTAAATCTGATCCTTTTCTACTACCAATATTAACAGAAAATTCTAGGTGTGTGTTTCTGTATGTGTGTGTTTCAAGAGGGAACTAGAAACATAAAATTGAAGTATCTGAAAAGATCCCTGCCCTTGTGAAAGCTTGCTTTGAACTGGGAAGAGTCAGATGCAAATATAGCTCTGTGATTAAGTGAATGAGCAAATTAGTTAAAATCATATATTAAGAAAATGTATAACACAAATGAAAAATGAAAAAGTAAAGGAAGTGGCTGGAGTGAGAGAAAGATACCACCAGGTAGGTTATTACAGATAAAATAAGAAACAAATCTTTCCCAGTATAACTTAATTGGGGGAAATTTGCAGCTTTGAGACATCTGACAGGTCTGGCTCTAGGATTGTGGAGGAGAATGTATCTTTTGTTTTTAATTAATGTATGTACTTGAAAGAGTTACAAAGAGAAAGGGATACAGAGTGAGGGAGGGGGAAGAGAGGGAGAGGGGAAGAGAGGGAGAAAGGGAGGGAGATCCTCCATCTGCTGGTTCACTCCCCATATGGCTGGGCCAGGCAGAAGCCAGGATCTAGGAGCTTCCCAGGTTTCCCACATGAGTGCAAGGGGATCAAGGACTTGTTCCTTCACCCCTGTCTTCCTGGCACATTAGCAGGAAGTTGGATTGGAAGTAAAGCATCTGATAGATGAACTGGTGCCCATATGGGTTGCCAGCATTGCAAGAGGTGGTTTAACTCTCTGCACCACAACACTGGCCAGGTTATGGTATCTTTGCTGTCAGGTATTTAAAAGGAATTTGAAGTTCAAAATATGAAGCAATCTTCTATGAAGCCACTCACTCCCCTACAGTCTCCCTATCCATAAGACAAGGCTGATTCTCCTTTCCACACCTCCTCTGGCTAAGAACCTGGGGTTCAGTCTCTCTTCCAGGCTGGCGCAGATGGTTCCCCCATCAGTTTATGGCAGAGAATAAAGCACGCACTGTGAAGGCGGCTCAACTCCAAGGATGATTTTGTCCTCCTCCATCCGCTCTGCCTCCCTCATCTTCAGAGTTGGCTTTGCTGGTGTAACTTTAAGACTTCACAGTTTCAAGTTCAAGACTAATCCCAAACCTTGACCTCTTTGTTAATTGCCTAGTAACACAGCCAACCTTGGGGCTTGGGCTCCACTCAGCCTTCCTCAGGTCTTACAATCACTTTAACTTCTCCTACTTTCTCAGTCCTGTTCAGTCAGCTCTGATTTTTTTTTCCCTTGACCTCTACTCCCTTGACCATTTTCCTGTTTTCACAGTTCCTGAGATTGCTTCTGTCTTCATTTGTCTTTATACCCACTGTTGGTCCTATTGCAGACAATTCTGTTCTTCATATGCTTTTATTTCCATCTTCTCTAATTTTCATGTCTCTGAAATCTTCTGCTTTCTCCTCTTATGTAATAATTGAGAACTGCAAAGCAATGTTAAAGGTTTTTCATTTATCACTGAATTTCATGCTATTCTTTGTGAAAATCATCACCATTCATTTTCATATGATTCTAAATTATTGAAAACATTATTTAGCAAATATTGAGTAAATACTTGCCAAAGTCCAAGCACTATTTTAAATGACACAATTTCATGATCAGTATTGAGTAATGATTATATCTACAGGTGCAAAAAGTTGCAATTGAGGGAAGCAGAGAAGAGAGGGAGGGGGTGGGGTGAGATAGGGAGACACACCCCCACACACAAAGGGACAGAGAGAGAGAATTATCTCAGATGAACTCCTGAATAGGACTGTGCTTAAAGATCTACTCATAAACTTTTCAGTTACATGAAACAATAAATTTCTTCTCTAAGTGACTTTGTGTTTGGATTCTATCATTTGCAACTGAAAGGGTCCTGAATAGAATAATATAGTTATTTGCATTTATAGATTATCCTCCCCTATGCAATCATAAACTGCTTGAGAGAAAAGATTACATTATGCATTTTGTATCCTCCAGAAATGTTTGCATATTGTAAGTGTCCAATAAATATTTATTGAATGAATAAATCTATTTATAAAAGAGCTTCAATTAGGATTGATGCAGTCTTCAAACTTCTCTGGAATGATCTGGATAATGAACAGAGTCACATGGCAGAAATCTTAAAGATCTTCCCTACCTCCAAATGGGAGTGGCCAGCACTCACTCATCCTGCCTTTCACCCATCCATCATTGTCAGTTTCTCTGCATCCTCACCCAGCTCTGACTCGGAGGAGAGAATAAAGACACCTGGGTAGCTGTGTTTCTGTTGTCACCAGTCAGAGCCCCAGTTCTGAATATGATGCTTCTGAGAGGAAAAGAAACACTGGATTTTATTCTGTATTGATTTATTCTTTTTTTAGATTTTATTCTTTATTGATTCATTTACAACTTCATTTTATAGAAACAGCACTGAGACCCAGTATTTAGAGCAAATTCTAATAAATTGTACTGAGTAAGAGGAAGACATTGGAAGATGATGATTTTCAAGTTTTGTCTATCTCTCTTACACACACACACACACACACACTTCAAAGCTGAAGGATTAAACAGAAACCCAACTGATGCCCAGGGCACACTTCTGCAAGGAAAGCTCAACCTGGCTTACGGGAAAACAGCTCTCTCTTTCTATAGCTATGAAGACAAGTACACACAGAGACAAATATTTTCACTTAAGAAAAGATCCTCTGTGCATCTCTGGAGACAGAGAAGTCAAAGGACCAAGAACTCTCTCCTACAGCAGACAGAATGGGAGTGGAAACAAAAAGGAGAATGTATTTAAACATTTAACAGGAAGAAAATCTTAGAGAGTCAAAACAGCATCCTTATTAATTGCCAATTTTAGAGGCACTCTAGCATACAACCACTTTCTCCTGTCTTATTATTTGTGGATAATACAATAGGATTTGGGGTGGGGAGAGCAAGAAAATTATCTCCTTTTTCTGGGTGTGCATGCATGTTTTAATTATCTCTCTTGAGATACATCTTTGCATGGTTGTGCTTCAATCTGTTGCTTACATTTTTGTTTTTGACAGCAGAGTTTACATTAGCAGTAGTTGCCAGTGTGGTTTTGTACTTGGTATTTTGAGGAGGTGGAGGCAATTAGAGAGACCAGCAAATCTTGCACACTGCTCACCACTTGGAAGAGGCTAACCTGCTTATCATTAAAGAAACTGAAAGTGCATGAGCTTTCCCTGCACCCTGCCTCCTGGGGTCAGGAGATCATGCTGCTGAGGGTGAGAGCCGAAATAGATTTCTGGGCTTCTATCTGAAGACCACATGCTGGCTTGATATTCATAGATTTCTTCTTTGAAAAAATAACCAGGTTACTGTCAAGACAACTCCAACAATAATGATAACTAAGCCAGTAGAGAGGCACAGTGCACACTAACAAGCAACTACTTACATTACAAATAGAAGTGGCAATTCTCTCTAATAGCAAATGCTAAATATTCAACATTCTACATCTGCCTGTGGAGATGGAGATCTTTTTAAGATACTGATGCTCAGAAAGCCGCCCCCCCCCCCCAATTCCTGCTGTGTTAAGAATGCAAATCATCTTTGATTCAAAACAGGGCATGTTCTTAGAAAGACAGAGCTTTCATTCTAACAGACTGCCTCAGTAGTGTGGTGGAAGTCGGAAAGAGAGTTTTTAATATAATGTATATTAAGTGGAAATACACAAAACTTACTCAAACTTCGCCTGCCTCATAGGTGATCACTCAGGCGCATCTGGTATGTAAGGCACATGAGCTTTATAAGGTCACAAAACTGTGAAAATGCAGGCAAGAAGGTAAATTTATATAGCAGTAAAGGGTTCTAGAGTTACTTGCTCATAATGCTAGCATTTTAAATATGCACACATCATGTTATTATCTTGTTTTTCTTCTGATTATAAAATACTACAGGAAGAACTTTGGGACAAAGGAACTAGAAAATGACCATTCAATTAACCATCCATAGTTTGTTTGACATCTTAGATAATTTCCTTCTAGTCTTTTTTTTTTTTTTTTTTTTGTGCACTTTTGTATTTATAAGTGCATCTGATACTCTGGATATGCCATAGCTATTGGTTCTCAAATGGTGTGACCTGTATTATTCTCATATTCTTACTAAAGGTTTAGTTTTGAATACTGTCCCACCAGAGTCTAAAAGAATAGGTTTCCAGTGATCCTATGCCAGCTCCAAAAATGGTCTGTGACTTGGATGTGGAAAAGATGAGAATATTAGATAGAACAGATATTTGGATCAGACCATGGAAGCTAACTGTTGCAAATACGTTGAAAATTTTTTCTTGATTATATTGAGTGTATCTGTTAAAGAGGTACTAGATGGACTAATTAGAGATAAAAAGTGATCCCGGGATAGATGGTTAGCCTAGTGGTTAAGACACTAGCTAAAAAGCCTATGTCCCACATCAGAGTTCCTGAGTTTGATTCCTCTCACTAGTTTCTGACTTCAGCTTCCTGCTAAGGCAGACCCCAAGAGGCAGCAAGGATGTTTCAAGTAATTGCTTTACTACCTCAGATATGGGAAACCTTGATTGAGTTCACACCTACTGGCTTCAGCCCCACTCAGCCCTGGCGATTGCAGATATTTAAGGAGTGAACCAGCAGACAGAAATTCTCTGTCTCTCTGTGCCTCTCTATATCTCAAATAAATGAACAAAAATTTAAAAGTACATATAATATTAAAAAGAACAATTTATGGTGCTTAAAGCAGCTTTGTGTTAGATGACAGTTTGATATATAAGGTTGCATGACTGGGTGGAAGCTGTCAGGTGGAATTATGGATACAGGGATGAGGAAAGATTAGAATCATCAGGACCATTACCAACATCCAAGGATCACATTTCACCTGTAATCTCTTTTTCCACTTATACTTACAGCTGTTTCTGACTGGACCACTTGAATATGTCAACAAGTACAGTTCATGAATATATTACTGCTCTGAAGAATTGTTTCAAGCACAATAAAACACTCTCACAAGAATAGAAAAATAGATATTTCTCTTAAGGATGCACAAGTGTTTTCTCATAGGAAATCAGAATATCAATGTGACAAAACAGGTGTGATGTTAAAAACTTTGTTAATTAAAATATGTAAGTGTGGAATTATATGAACATCCTCTAACATATGGTTATTAAAAGATAAAAAATGGTTGGACATACCTAAAAGATTAAAAGGAGCTTCTATTTTGTTTTTGTTTTGTTTTGTTTTGACAGGCAGAGTGGATAGTGAGAGAGAGAGACAGAGAGAAAGGTCTTCCTTTGTCATTGGTTCACCCTCCAATGGCCGCCACAGCCGGCGCACCGCGCTGATCCAAAGCCAGGAGCCAGGTGCTTCTCCTGGTCTCCCATGGGGTGCAGGGCCCAAGCACTTGGACCATACTCCACTGCACTCTCGGGCCACAGCAGAGAGCTGGCCTGGAAGAGGGGCAACCGGGACTAGAAGCCGGTGTGCTGGCGCCACAGGCGGAGGATTAGCCTAGTGAGCCACGGCGCCGGCCTCTATTTTGTTTTAATAATGAGTGCTGGCTATTCCATCCTCTGATTTAGCCTCTCCCAGTCATCTGCTCACATGGTGCATTACAGTGCTTGGAAAGGCAATAAACCATGAATATGGCAGGATATCTCTCCTCCTCCCTCTCTCCCTTCCTTCACTCCTTACTCCCTCCCACCCCATCCATCCATCCATCCATCCATCCATCCATCCATCCATCCATCCTTTCTTCCTTCCATATTAAAACTTTTCCTTTCAGTTGTATGTGTGTTGGTTCCCAACATTCTGCCCTCCCTGAAAGTGTACATGCCTCTCTAACAGAACTCAGGTCTCTAGAATGTAGCAGGAAGTCAGGGGAACTTTTTGGGACCTCCCTTGCAGGGCAGCTTTTGCATGTGCATTAACCTTTGCCTCTTCTTACTAGCCCCTCTCTCCTTCCTGTTAACTAGAATGCAAGTACATTGGATGACAATAGTGCAGCAGGACTGTGATACAACCTTAAGAATTGAAGCCACAATGGAACAAGTTAGAGGGAGCATAGCCCCCAGGAGCTGGCCATTGCAATTACCATTTCAGCCTACAGTGCCTCCAAATTCCTCCTGACAGGAGACCAAGCTGGCATTCTGGTTCAGATGCACTTAAAATGGAGTCAAAGGCTAATGGAAGCACTGTGCTGCTATCCAAAAGCGGAGCTATCCGCAAGTCTTTGCACTGTCTTCTGAAACCATAAGACCAATAAAATAGGATTTAAATATCTCATGAGGGGTAAACCAGAAATAGAAGACAACTACTCACTTGAATATGGATGCAAACAAGCCATCTTCCCATTCTTAGTATCTGCCCTTTGGATCAGAAAATAGTTAATATGAATCCTATTAATCAGTGCTGACTAGGGCAACCAACTACTCCCCATTCCTCTTCCTTTTTTATAATGCTCTATTTATTTATTTGAAAGGCAGCATTACAGAGACACACACACATACAGAGAGTTATCTTCCATCCACTGGTTTTATTCCCCAAATGGCCGATCAGGAACCAGGAGCTTCTTTTGGGTCCCTCATGTGGGTACAGGGTCCCAAGGACTTGGACCATCTTCCACTGTCTTTCCAAGCTACTAGCTCCTCTTGCTAATTTATGTGTTCTTTTTTTTTAATGAACACCTATTTTTTAATAAAAAACTAATTTCAGTTTTATGCATTTGAAAGGCAGAGAAACAGAATTAGAAAGATAAAGAAAGGGAGTTATGGAGAGAGATCTTTGATTCACTGGTTTACTCTCCAGATCCCTACAACAGACAGGGCTAATACAAAGTTAGGAGCCAAAATCTTCATCTGGATCTCCCATATGGGTGTCAGAGAACCAACTACTTGAGCTATCACTGCTGTTCCCAAGGTACACATCATCAAAAAGCTGGGATTCCGAGCAGAGCTGAAACTCAAGCCCAGACCCTCCTATATGGGATGTGGGCATCCTAAACAGGGTATTAATTGCTACAACAAATCTCTGCTCTGATCTCTTTCCATATCTATGCTAAGACTACATCTCCCATTAAATAAACAGAGGAGATATGCTGGAAGACAAGCTGTGATGCGCTGCATTCTGGAATGTGTATTTGTGCAGAGCTATTTGGGGGAGTTGTACAGATGTGAGAAAAAAATTCACATCAGCAGATACTGGAGACTAATTTTGCCATGCAATTCATCTGTTGTTTGTGTCAAGCCATAAGGCATTTGAGATAAGACACTCTACTGTTTCAAGTCAGTAAAGGCACACAGAATAAAACATTAGAAGACAAGAAGACTTAGGCTAAAGGTTGTACCTATCAAATTACTGTTAGTGAATCTCTAAATATTTGACCAGCACCCAAATGATCAGAGAGTAAGGACACTCTGGGGATTGAAGAGCGGGCTTTAACTCTAACTGTAATGGTTTGGTTCTTTAAGTGAAAGATAGGAAACTAGGAGTGCAAAATGTTAATGTCTATTAAATCTGAATTCAGCATTCTTCGCTATTGCTGGTTATACCATTTTCTGTAGTTTTTCATATGTCTGCAATATTTTGCATTTTAAAGGATTAGTTTGGGAAGTTAGGAAGAACTAAGTGGAATTAAAATAAAATCATCTTCCAGTGTATTATTCCCAATAGTTCTGCCCTTCCCCCAGGGTGTATATGTACTAACCATGTACCAGTACATAACTGGAAAAGAAAACAGTAAGGTATATAAGATACAGAAAGTTTAGCGTAGCAAATAATAGCATGTGAAAAGAACGTGAAAAAAACACTCAGAACACAATGACAAAAGCAGGACTGTAGATCCATTGTGAGAATCATTGTAAATTGTTTCAGCTCCTATATTAAATAACTAGTAATAATGATAATGATAATAATATCAAATATTCATTACTTTTTAATATGTGTCTGGAACTCTGCTATATGCTATTCTACATGCTTTAAATGTTTTATGTCCATTAATTCTCATGACAACTCTGATTCAAGTATTATTACATGAAATTCTCATTGACTTAGTTACAAAAATAATTCAACCAAGATATACATCTTTTCTAAAAGACAGAAAGTTAAAGTCAAGAATATGCAATGCAGTGGTCATTAAATACAAGTATTAACATTGTATAAAATAGAATTAGGAGTGGATATTTGACACAGCAGTTTAAACATCACTTGGGATGCCCTCATAGGTTCAAATCTCAGCTCTGCTTCCTATTCCAGCTTTCTGCTAATGCACATCCTGGGAGGTAGCAGGTGATGGCTCGATTAATTGGGTTTTTGCCACATACATGGGAGACCTATACTTTGAGGTTCATGGCTTCTGCCTGATGCACCCCTGGTCGTGGACATTTAGGGGGTGAACCAATAGATGGAAAGTATTTGTCTGTGTCTCTTTCAAATAAATTGCAAATAAATAAAAACAGAATTTTAAATAGTGCTGGTGCTACAAACAAATTAGAATTGATGGTGAAAAATAATTTTATATAGAGATTAATTTTTTTATTAATTTTTTTACTTATAAAATGATCTTCAGGGTGAGTTTTTGGCCTAGGGGTTAAGACACTGGTTGAGATGTGCAGTATCCTTTTCTGAGTGCTTGGATTCAATACCTAGACCTGGCTCCTGACTCCAGCTTCGTGCAAATGCAGACCCTGGGAGGCAGCTGTGGTGGCTTAGGAAACTGAGTTCCTGCCACCCACATGGGAGACCTCAACTGAATTCCTGTATCTTGGCTTCGACTCCACCTGGGGCCAGTGAGGGCATAGGAGGTGTAGATAGGCAGATGAAAGATTCTCTATCTCTCTTTCTCCCTCTCAAACATCTTTTAAAAAGAGGTGGATGGCTAAGTTTATGATTATAAAATAAACTGAAAGTATGTCGTTGTAAAAATTAAAAAGTAAGAAAGGAGGAGGGAGGGTGGGAACGTGGGCAGGAAGGAGGATAAGGTGAGAAGTATCACTGAGCTCCTATATCTATATATATGAACAATGTGAAATTTACTTATATAAATGAAAATTTTAAAATAAAAAAGTTATGTAAATAAATAAGTTAACTCTAAATACTGAACAATATAACATTGAAATAATTGGACAGAATTAGTACAAAATATGCCATGGTCTGAATATTTGTGTTCCCACCAAATTCATATGTTGAAATCATAAGCCTCAAGATGATGGTCTTCGGAAGGTGATTAAATTATCCTCATATTTGGTATTAGCACCTTTTAAAAAGGGATTGCAGTGATCTAGCTAGTCCCTTCCACCGTGTGAGGACACAGTGAAAGGATGTGATCTCTAAGTCAGGAAATGGCCTCTTACCAAACATTGAACCTCTGCATCTTGATCTTGGGATTCCTAGCTTCCAGAATTGTGAGAATCAAAGATTTCGGTGTTTGTAAGCTCTCCAGTCTAGGAGAGCTTGTTACAACAGTCCTTATAGACCAAGGCAAAATGCAAAGATTAACGTATGAAATCAATGTTTTTAGCAATTTCTAGACCAAGGAAAGAAAAAGAAAATAATGACATAGTAAAAACATTCTTTAACCAAAAATTTATGGATGTGCTTATTAAATTTTTAGGATATTTTAATTCTATGCATATTATTGCAGTTCTGAGATATCATTAAACTTGTATAAGTTATTGCTTGCATGTGACTCTAAACTTTTCAGGAAATACAATATCTTTCAATGGCTTCCCCCAGAATATACACAGAGTACATACAAAATATTTGAACCTTGTGGAGGAAAATTAAGTTATATTTTGTATCCATAGAATGTGTATCCGAAAATTATACATATAGTCTCAAGGAAAAGAAACCTTGCTTTGTTCTTGGCATTACTGATTTAATGTTTGATTTTCTTGCTAGGTTTCACTTTCTATGAGGGTAGGGACCACTCAGCATCATACATGGCTGGTATATTATGCTTAGTATCAATTGGATTAATTGATCAAGCAATCAGTAACCATGAAATGAGCTAGTATATTGTCAAATAATTAGCTGTCCAAATAACTCCAGATCAAGACAATTTTATCTGGATTCGAATAACCCTACAAAGATTAGATGCCTACAAGTTTTAAACTTTTCCATAGTATGCAAAAAAAGCAATAAATGAAACTTCTTAGCTTCAAAGATACTCATATGAAACTTAGAAACTAAAGCCTGAACTAAGTAGCTATAAAAATTCTATACCCTAAGATCACACATGTGCACATACCTAAATACACATCCGTATATAACAGAATAAACCAGATGCTATCATTTTCATATGTATTTTTATCTGATTTTTAAGAGATTTCAAATAATAAAGGAGACTTTAAGAGCACAAATTGATTTAACAAGTTTCCCTATTCTCTTTATATATGAAGAGTATATATGTATATATAAACACACATACAATTTCTTTAAAGCAGGAGTGAATATATTAATATCATATAACATGAGATTTGTAACAGAGATCATAAAATGAGAGAAAAGTACAATGTTAAGTAAGGGGTATAATTCAATGAAGACACCATTTGCAAATATCTGTACATTAAATAATATGACAAATTCACCAATGTGTGAAAAATATAACAATACAACAGTGTGATTTAATTCAGGGGAAAAGGTTTAAATAGAAAAATGAGACAAAAATATTTAAGTCAGGTATATCAATGTGATTTAACATGAAATAATTGACTCAAATAATGAAAAATATCATTATATTAGATGAAAAATGTTATGATTATCTGAAATGATACCGAAATGGTAATTTGACAAAAAATTTACATGTATTATGATAAAAAAGTTTTAATGTACTAATAAAAGAAAAATGTTCTTCTTTCAGCCTATTTATCTTGTTATGTTTTTAAGAGAAAAATAGTAGAGGTTAAGCCTTAAAAGCAAGCTAAAAACTCTATTATTTGCATGTATGGAAAGTAAGATACATTTGATAGTTATACAAATATATATAACATACAGCGTGTATTTTATGGTGATATAATGTATATATATATATATACACACATATATTGATAGCATAGGAGACTGGAATAAGACAAATCTAAAACATATGATTAGAGTAGAAAAAACAGGAACTTTTAGTTAGAAAATTCTAGGTCAGAGAAAAATAAAAGCTTAATTTCATGTAATATTTCTGCATTAAGTATATAATAGTGTGGTTTTAAATAACAGAAGCTCTAAGAAGTTAGTAAGTTACCAGACTTAGAGGTAAAATGAATGTATAAAAATTACTGAGTTTCCTATAAACCTATTAAATATTATAAGAGGTTAAAGATTCAATAAATATATATATATACCATCTGTATTAAGGTATCTGAGATATGCCTAACAGAAAAAATGAATAGAATTTCAGGATGCAAATTTCCTCCTACATTGTTTGGTAATCTTAGTAAAATTTCAATTTAATGGGGTTGGCACTGATGTGTAGTAGGTTAAGACTCCCCCTGTAGCCCGGCATCTCATTTGAGTACCAGTTCGTGTCCTGGTTGCTCCACTTCTGATCCAGCTCCCTGCTAATAGGCTGGAAAAACAGCGGAAGATGGTTCAAGTGCTTGGGCTCCTGCATCCATGTGGGAGACCCAGAAGAAGTTCTTGGATTCGGATTGGCCCAGCTCTGGCCATTGGCAGTCATTTGAGGAGTGAACCAGCAAATGGAAGACCTTTCTAGCTGTCTCTCCCTCTCTTTGTCTGTAACTCTGCCTCTCAAAAAAATAAATAAATCTTTTTAAAAATTCAAGTAAGTATCATTTATTGTAATAACCTTTAAAAATAATCAGTTTAGTGGAAGATTTATGAAAGGGCTACCTTTTATTCATTTTACAAAAAAATGTGGGGGCCAGCAGGGTGGTGTTATTGGTGAAGCTGCTGCCTGCAGTACTGGAATCCCATATGGGTGCCAGTTCAAGTCCCAGCTGTTCCACTTCCAATCCAGCTCCCTGCTAACGTGCCTGGGAAAACTGCAAAAGATGGCCCACATCCTTGGGACTCTGAACTCACGTGGGAGACCCAAAAGAAGCTCCTGGCTTCGAATCAGCCCAGCTTTGGCTTTTGTGGCTACTTGGGGAGTGAGCCAGTGGGTGGAAGAGCTCTCTATTTTCTCTTTCTCTCCCCCCCCCCCACTCTGGCTTTCAAATAAATAAATAAATAAAATTTTTTTAAAAGTTTGAAATGCTGATATCATATGTATATATTAAAGCACTTTAGGAATGCTTATACCAATATTCGCTGGGCTTATAAACCAAATTAGCATTGTCTCATTCTCAGGTTGCCTAGAAAACAAGTTTTCTTTCTTTACCAACTTAAAAACTAGGGTGAGTAATGGAGAGTTTTGTGCTGATGAGCATAAACTGTAGATTGTTTACTGTGCCTTAACAATGATGAAATCACTAAAGGGTTCATAGCAAAACATGAAACCGTGGGGAACCTATTAAGAGTTCACTATTAACAGTTTATGGAGGGAAATGGATTCCACATACTAAGATGATTTAAAAACATTTTCTTTAAATGGCAAATATGGCAGCCCTATAAAGTTGCACATTTCAGAGAGATTTTCTTCCAATCTTTGTTCTTGCATGAGGGTGATGTGTTATTTCTAGAGGAATCCCAAGATTCTAATGTCTAGTGAGTAGTGGGCATGTAATAAACTTTCGATAACTGCAGAAGAGAAGTGATTGTTAAAGTTGAAAGAGTCTGGACGCTTAAAGCCACTTGCAGGCCTAATAGTGTCTAGTGCAAGAGAGAGGTCTTCGGTCCAAATTGGAGCGTCTCTGGCACTTCACCAAGACCCATTTCGTCTTCACTGCCTTATTCGTGCAGACACTATGACGCCCTCAGGCAAAGAGAGAAAATGATTATAACTCTGAAACAGACAGACTTTAGCATGATTCTCTGGAATTCTTAACTTGTACCCCCAGGAAACCACACACACAACACACACACACACACACACACACATACACATATAAATGAAATGTGGAGACCAACACCTGATAATAAGAAAGGCATACACTTATATTTGAGGATGATTAATCCATACTTTAAAAATACCAGCGAGTCTTTCATTGCTTCATGTGAGTGTTTAGTCATTTTATAGTGACAGTTAAGCAAGGCAAGTGCCACGTCCTGAAATTGCTCTTGATTTAGCTTCTGGAAGGTGTGACTTTTTCTGCAATTTGTGAGAGCACAACTAAATTGGAGAGCTTGTGTTTCTAGAATTGGATAAAAATGGCTTTCAGAGACATGTTCATGATTGCTGTGCTGGTGCTTATTATTATCATTCTCATTGAATCAATTTTTCATTAAAGCTAACTAGTCTTTTTTTTAAAAAAAACTGTTTTTCTTTGATTTTGAATTTTACTCATTATGAAGAATTTTCTAGTTCTTACTTAAAGTAAACATAATGCTGAACAATATGAAAAGTCAGTGTTGGATAAGGATTTCCTTAGGGTTCAGAGAAAGAAAATAAGGAATAAATCAGCAGTCATTTATTTCTGTCAATGCCTCATCAGTTTTTCCCCACGTTTGTCTCATTTCTCTGTGTGTATTTGTGTGTGCCTGCCTGCATGTAAGCTCACTTTCTGTTTGTCTAGATCTCTTCCCCCTTCAGCCTGCCCCTCCTACTGCCTCTTCCCCCATAATGAAGGTAGATAGGTGAATTTACATTGGATTCAAGATTCATCCCGGGAAGTACTGCCTGGATCCTAGCCCAGAGGGTGCATCTGCCCTGGAAGCCTCCCTCAAGTGGCAGACGCCACACTCACTGGCTGATCCCCTAATCAACTCACTGGCTGATCCCCTAATAGTCCCACCCCAGGGATTGCTGCAGGGACCTCACATCTTCTCGTAGAGCTTGGTGTTCCAGACCATTACATTCCACAGACAGGGCCAAGGACATGAGCATTGATTTTCAATGGCAGTACATGCCAGTGCAGTCACCTCTCTGTGTCAGCCTTTGTCCTGTTTTGTTTCAGGGCCAGAAAAGGAAAAAAAAAATTTTTGGACATTTCAGGGGGGATAAAAGAGACTTTTTCTTTAACCCCAAAGAAAGGAAAATGAATTCTGTAGAATTATGTTACATCAAGAAAATTGTGATTAAAGTAACCTGAAATGAATATTCATCCCTGGCTTGATGGAGGGTGGTGCCTGCGGAGTCCTGCTGCTTGTTGTTATCATTGGAGATCTCTTTCAGCAACTTGTGTTGTAAGAGAATCTGTGATTAGGGCCTTTGGCCCACACTGCGGGGGACTTGTTTTTTGATTTTTGTTTTCTTAATCTTGGTGTTTTGGACATCCAGCTTCCTGCTGAACTGAATTTCTCTCTAATCACAACAATCCGAGGTGGTTTGTGCTCATACAAGGGCCTTGCAGATCTCAAGGCAGGTGGGAGCAAACATCCCAGAGTCATCACAACAACTTAGTATCCATTGTGTAGTAGTGTCTTTGTGTAAGCAATGACATTGTTTAACTTGTTGCTAATTAGTTCTTCATTGCCTATGTTTAAAGGGCAACCATAGCATTATGTCCAGCTGCATCATTTTCCCTACCATGAGAAATGTTGCCTTCTCTCATTTCCAGTCTCCCATTCTCACCTTCAGCCAGCACTGTCCATCTGAATTCTTCAGAGATGACAGAATGTTCTATATCTGCCTTGCCAATATGACAGTCACTACTGACATGAGGCTTTTGAGCACTTGAAAAAAACTGGGCAATGAATTATAATGTCATAGAAGCTTAATCGGTCTCAATTAAACAGCCACATTTGGCTGATGGTCACTATATTGCACACACTGCTAAAAACACTTGAAAATGTTAGGAGAGTTCCAGAGTTCAAAACTGTTCCAGAATCTAAAACTGTCAAGAATGTGAATGCGGGAGTCTAAGTACATATACACGTTAATATTCTCTAAGAATACTTTCTTTTAACTTTTCTAATCTTTCTAAATCATTCATCATCATTTGTCATTAAATCTCAGTTGTGCTAGTCAGATGTTACAGTTGCAGAGGACACGTGGAGATAAAATGTGACATTGTTAACATCACTCTACTGTTCTTCAAATAGCTAACACACAGGGGCGAGGAAGTACAGTTATACTTCATATCAAAATGATGTGCACTGAAGAGGAACAGTCATTTCTAATGTGAATTTTTGATGGGAATTTTCAGCAAATCTGAGATAACCACACTTTCTGTTCTTTAACTGAAAATTACTGATGTTTAAAATGAATCAATGTTACTAACATCATCATTGTTGTTTACGTATAGATCTTTCTATGCCTAATGAAGAGGATTAAGGTATATATACTTAGGTTGTATCTATCTATCCCTGAAAGAAACCATCAGTTAAGTCTGATAAGTGGAATGAAACTCAAATTGCTTCTTTAAAGATGTTAATGATAACAATGATATAAATTATTTGTATTACTTGTTGAATGTCTACTATGATTAGACACTTATTAATTTATTCCTTGCAACAAGTCTAAGAAATTCAATTCTCATATCCCTTGTTCATATAAATGAGACAAAGAGAATTTACTTTTCTGAGGTCAGTCAGAGTTGTAATTCAAATATAGGTAATCTAACCACAGAGCCTGGCCTCTTACCCATAATCTGGTCAACCTTATGCATAGAGGAAGAAGCAAATCAGATATCTGAAGTATTTCATATTTTGCCAGATGAACATCAGCCTCAGCAGAAAAATTCTGATTTTGTGGTCAAATGAGTTGTTACTGATTTCTAGTTTAAAACAATTAGCACTTACACTTGTGACCAGAATGGTATACTTGTCCAGAGCAATGAGGTGTTAAAAGTGACAAGAGATTGCCAAAGAGATACCATGGGGCAAATCTCTCTTCTGCTGATAATAAATATACATAATAGTCATCCAAGATTTAAAAAATATAGTTGAGAGGAACATTATTTACCAGTTACCATTGGTTAACTTTCCTATTTGTAATTCAGCTCATTCTCATTTCTTAAGATAAATTTTCTGGAATTGATATTTCATGGGTTTGGAAAGTACTTTTGAGTATATAACACATTACCTTCTGCTCTGTTTTCCCTTTTTCTTTTTTAACTAATTGATTAGAGAGAGAGTGTGCGCTCCTGCTCTGGTTCGCTTCTCTAAAGTCTGCAGTGGCTGGGGAGGCCAAAGCCAGAAGCCAGAAACTCAATTCAGGTCTTCCACACAGGTGGTAGGAAACCAATTTCTTGAGCCATCGCCTCTGCCTCCCAGGGTCTGTATTAGCAGGAAACTGGAATCAGAAGCTGGAACCAGCAATCAAATCCAAGGACTCTGATGTGGGTTGTGGGAATTTTAACAGCTAGCCCAAAGGCCTGCCCCTCCTTTTCTTTTTGATTGGATGCCATTTCCTGTATCACTTCCCACTACCGCCTAACATTTTAGAGAACCTGTGGGCTACAAGGTCAGGAGTTGCCTTCTTTCAACTTAGAAGACAAATGCTCTTGCCACTCTGTTTTGTATTTTTCTCTGCACACAGTCTATGCCATAATTAGGATTGGATTTTGAAAAGAAATTGCCCCCAAAGAGTTTGTGTTTGGAGCACCTGTGTTGTATGTGATTATAGATACGGGACTGGGAATAATTAAGGTGACAGTTCTAACTCTGTTTTTGTTCAGAACAGGGAAATATAAAAGTTTTAAATGTCCTCAAAAACAATCTTGAATTTCTTATGCCAGTATTATTCAACCTTGCTTGAATAGCTCTAGTGATAAAGAAAATTCACTACTGCATCAGGCAGGGTGATACTGTTTTATATTAATTAAACATTTTTAATTGTGTCTTTTCAAAGAAAAGCAGAGAAACACAGAAAGAGAGCAGCTAGAGAGAGATCTTCCAGCTACTGACTCATTCCCCCATTGTCCTGCAACAGCCAAGACTGGGCCAGTCTGCAATGTAGAGTCCAGAACTTATTCAATCTCCCACATGGGTGGCAGGGATCCCAGTACTTGGGCCATAGTCTACCGCCACCTAGATCAGGCAAGAAGCTGAATTGGAAGCAAAGTTGCCAGAACTTGAATCAGGCACTTCAGTTTGGGAAGTGGGTGTCTCAAGCAGCAATTTAAACTGCTGTGCCACATGCACATCTCAGAATTTGCTTTGTAATAGTTCTAACCATTACAGCATTTTTAAAAAATAAAGTGTTTCAGGGACAGCATCATGGCACAGCAGCTTAAGCTGCTGCCTGCGACACCTGCATCCCATTTAAGCACTTATTCCCATTCTGGCTGCTCCACTTCCTGTCTGGTTCCCTGCTGCTGTGCCTGAGAAGGCAGCAGACGATGGCCCAAGTTCTTGGGCCCCTATCCCTCACATGTGAGACTTGGATGATGCTCCAGCCCTGGCTTTTTCTGCCAGTTGGGGGAGTGAAACATTGGATGGAAGATCCTCTCTCTCTCTCTCTCTCTCTCTCTCTCTCTCTTTCTTTCTCTCTTTCTCTCTCTCCCCTTCCCCTCCCATCCCCTCCCCTCCTGTCTTTCAAATAAATAAAATAAGCCCTAATAAATAAATAAATAAATAAGTAAAATGTTCCTTTCCCTCTTACCTTTTTTTTTTTTTTTTTTTTTTTTTTTTTTTTTTTTTTTGTAGTTCCTCTTACCTTTTTGAAGTTGAATTTAATTTTGCTCTTTTGGGTCAAAAGTAATTCCAATTTGATTCACACGTGATGCTCCATCAGATATTTACAAACAGTTCTGATGTACTCTTGCACTCTCCCACATTGGCTAAGTATGCACTTTTTTTTTTTTGTCCTTGATTAAGAGGTCCTCATCTTCAGTCTTTTCACTATTTTCCTGAATGGCTCCTTCTGTTAACTCAGTTGATCATGGTCTCATTTGCTGTGTACAATCACTTTTATGATGCTAGTAACATTTTAACATTTTGGTCAGCTAAAGTAGACTGGCAAGGTCTTTTCCTTTGTCTTTTATGACATCTCTGTAATAATGAGTCCTAAGGTTAATTGAATGAGCATTTGAGTGACTTTTTAAAAAATCTTTCTTAGCTTTGCATCTGTTCCGCAATCATTGGAAACCTGGTAGCCACTTCAGTATCAGAAAACTAAAAATAGTACAAATGTCAGTGTTTCCCTTTTTCTGATCAATGCTGCTAGTTTATAAGACTTTAATTTATTAGCTTGTATTTTGAGGCCTAAGTATTTTTTTTTTTTAATTTTTGACAGAGAGTGAGAGAGAGAGAGACAGAGAGAAAGGTTTTCCTTTACCGTTGGTTCACCCTCCAATGGCCGCTGGGGCCAGTGCACCACACTGATCCGAAGGCAGGAGCCAGGTGCTTCTCCTAGTCTCCCATGCAGGTGCAAGGCCCAAGCACTTGGGCCATCCTCCACTGCACTCCCAGGCCATAGCAGAGAGCTGGACTGGAAAAGGGGCAACCGGACAGAATCTGGTGCCCTGACCGGGACTAGAACCCGGTGTGCCAGCGCCGCAAGGCGGAGGATTAGAGGCCTACGTATTTTATTGACATCGATTTAAATTTGTATCTGGTTAAGAGTAGGTGACCTAGGACCATATTTGCCCAATTCTTCCATTTACTGGCAGTGTGAACAAGCATGTGTCATGAGTTCTCTAAGTTTCTAGACTGTTTCAAATCTCTAAAGGGGGACCACAGTTACATCCCTCTATAAGGTCATTTGAGTCTAATAATACATAAAGTACTTAGTGTCGTGTTCAACATACAGCAAGTGTTCAATAAATTTTAACAATCATTAAGATGTGAACTTATTAGAAGCATTTGTGGGCTTGCACCACGGCTCACTAGGCTAACCTCCGCCTACAGCGCCAGCACCCCGAGTTCTAGTCCCGCTTGGGGTGCCGGGTTCTGTTTCGGTTGTTCCTCTTCCAGTCCAGCTCTCTGCTGTGGCCCAGGAGGGCAGTGGAAGATGGCCCAAGTGCTTGGGCCTTGCACTGGCGTGGGAGACCAGGAGGAAGCACCTGGCTCCTGGCTTCAGATCGGCGCAGTGCCAGCCTTAGCAGCCATTTGGGGAGCGAACCAACAGAAGGAAGACCTTTCTCTCTCTCTCACTCTCTCACTGTCTAACTCTGCCTGTCAAAAAAAAAAAAAAGCATTTGTGGAAACTGCACAATTAGACAGGCTTTTTATCATTGTAACTTTCCTTATGATCTCATTCGTTGCACAGAACAACACTCAAAGTGTTCAGAAACTGACGTTGAGGGATTCTTTGAGTCTTCTTACTGTAGTTTATCTTTCTGTGAGGAGGCCAAAAAAATCTTCACCAAGACCAATGCATGCAGTCTTAGAACATAATATCCCTGTCTCTGAGTCAACCTCATAGCCCATAGCCACTTAGATCATGTCTCAGTTGCTGGATTTCCTGGTACCAATTTTTGGAGAGAGAAAATTGATCATACAAGCCAGACTTCATCTGCAATAATTTTCGCCCTTGCTTGATAGACTCATCTGGGTGTGATCTTGGGGAGATTCCCTTGTGCAGAACACGGCCATAACACGCAAGAGCTGTGCCAGAGATTAGTGAGTGTTTGATTTTTCTAGTATTGTGGTTTCATTTTCCATGCTCTGAATAATTCTGATAATTCTGAAGCTTAAATTATTTAGGTGTTTTTTTTTTTTAAGTTTGAGGCGGGTTGGTAAATGTTTTACAACCAGCTCTCTGGGAAGAAGGAGAAAACCCTGTTTTCCAGTATTTTCTGATTCCTGTGTTACAAATATTCCCAACTTGGACAATTTCCGTCCAATAAAATGAAGTGATTGGATGCGAGGTCCTTGTACACACAGTTGTGAAAAGAAGGCCAGTAGCGCAGTATCACAGAGTAGTAGCATGATAAAATGTAAGAGTTGCAAATAGCACAAATAATTGCAAAATATAGTAAAATAAGGAATGAAGAGTTTTGAAAATATATTACTGTTTCTATTCATGTAATTTATTCACATGTAATTTATCTACATAAGTATATATATTTTGATCTCTCATCATGACTATGTAAGAGTTTCCTAGCAATTTTGAAATCTGATCTCACAAACTTCTTTAAGGTACTTCCAACACAAAACTGCTAGCAAGATGAGACCACTCCAGACTTGGCTTCTACTCTTAAAAATTAATTGGGAAAACGACGCTTTTTCTTGTGAACCAATAGAGAACACTTCAAGTCGTTACAAACTTATGAAGTTGGTGGATGTAAACAAGGATTTTAGAGGAGAGAGTTCTTATGCATAAAAAAAAAGAAACACAAGTGTTTCTATACTGTTACTGTCAATTTTCTATCTTTCCTGAACTTCCCAAAATATACTCTAAAGTGTTCAAACACAAATCCAGACAAACCAGATTCTCGTGGGGTAAAATGAAATACTGTTTTTCTGTGTAGTATTTATTGAAGGTCTCTAATTGTACCTGCAACAAAGGATTAGAAGGTTCTTTGGGGACAGCAGAAATTAGAATTGCCAGATCCCATAGATCAGCTTAATAATTCATAAAGTCTGGGCTTAGAATTATTTGCAGACTGAATTGATGGACTATTAGAAATAGTCAATGACTGCCCTTGGGAGACCTTGAGAAAAGTGATTGAGAAAAGTGGCACTTGGGTTTAATAAACTTCAGGCCGCTCAGATTCATCTCCTAACTAATGGATTGTGACATACATAGCCTGGGTTTTGGCCAGCAGTGATACCCAGTGCTGTAATTGTCTTGCATATAGAGTGTCTGTTTCCAAAGAAAGTTGTTGCTGTGTTGAGAGAGTAATTACAAAGCTGCCAGGAGGAAGAACAGTCACCCCACCAAGCTCACCATGATTTATTGGGTGTATTTGTACTCTTAAACGGATCTGTCTTTTTCTTCCTGGAATGTTTTCACACCTCAATATGAATCTCTCTTCCCCTGAGCTCACCTCATTTGTGTCTGAAATATTGATCTGGTTGACAAAGGACAGGGGAATATGAGAGGGAGAGGGGAGTAGGGGAAGGAGTGAGGGAGGGAGAAGCGTGTGTGCATGTGCACAGTATTCAGTTATGATTTTTCCTTTCTTATTATTCTTATAATCTAAGGAGATTTGGCACAGAGACTGCCCTTTCTCCTTGAAAGTTCTGCTGTTGAAAAACGAATTCCATTGTGAGACTGAAAAAGCCCTTCAGTCTTTTCGATGGCATTTGTCCATGAAGTCTGCAATAAGAAAGGATTTATGAAAGCACACCAATGCAAGAAAACCATAATGTTTGTGACAAATTCTTTCACATCCATTTCAGATCAGCAGTTTTAGGAATGTGGTCCCTGCGGAATCCTAAATATCAAATGTCTTCCATCAGAAAAAAAATGCATCTTGCTAAATTTGAAGAGAAGCTTGGAAGGTTTTACTTACCCATCTCCACTTTGGAGAAGTAATCAAAAGTTGCTTTTTCGTAACTCGAGCATTTTCTTTCTTGAGTAAATACTTTTACTTTTCCAAACTTGTAGTTACTGAGAAACAGCAGAAGGTGTTAGTCTACACCAAACACTTGCTGGAAGCATCCATTCTGCAACTGTCTCTGACTTTTCGCCCCACTCTTCACAAAGGGGAACAGTTTTGTGTCTCTCACTTCTCTTCAGCATTTTCAACTTCAGTCTAAAAAAATCAAGTTCCCTTTGATGGAAAAAATAATACTCTCCATTTGCTTAAAAGCCAAGAGTGTAAGATTATCAAAAAGTTCATCCCTATCTCAAGGTTACAACTCAGGCATTCAGAAGCATCTGAATTCAGTATACTTCTTGGTTCACAAAGAGCCTGTTGCCAAGATTTGATTGTTGCTGATCAGCACAGGCAAATAAAATGTGTGAAAAAAAGTGAAACCATGGCATGTGCTAGAAATTCCTTGGTTTTGGAGGACAAAGGAGAAAACCATTGTTTTACAAAAGGTCCTGGGTTGTCTTTTATGGAGGGCAAGGAATAAATTAGGGAACCTCCCTTGGTCCCTTGTACTTTCCACAATAACAGATACTATGTGATTATCATTCAATTTTGAAGTTGTTTTTCTTTTTAGAATCTTTTTCACAGCCCTGGGTCAGGGCCAGGCCCACCCAAGTTGAACTGACCTTTCTCCCTGGACTGGACAGATTTTTGAATATAGCGGACTCACTCATGTTGAGCCAGAAGTCGAAGTCTTGGCTTTTGATTCTGCAGACAAATGCTATGAGAGGGTGAATATAGTTTCTCTGAAGTGAAATTGTCTTCAGCTAATCAACTAATTTTCTTGAGGTGACTTATAACTGCAAGAATGGTAGATACAGTGTAATTAAGGCTTCATTTGGATTTTGGACGAAGAGGCTGCATTTCTGCAATTACCACAGCTACCCAGCAGATGATAGAAAGAGGTAATTCGCTAAGAAATAGAAAACTATGTTTAGAAATAAAATAAAATAAAATAAAATAAATCATATTTCCATGGCTCACTTGGCTAATCCTCCGCCTGTGGCCCCAGCATCCCGAATTCTAGTCACGGTCGGGGCACCAGGTACTAGTCCTGGTTGCTCCTCTTCCAGTCCAGCTCTCTGCTGTGGCCTGGGAGGGCAGTGGAGGATGGCCCAAGTCATTGGGCCCTTCACCAGCATGGGAGACCAGGAGGAAGTACCTGGCTCCTGGCTTCGGATCAGTGCAGCGCCGGCCATAGCAGCCATAAGGGGAGTGAAACCAATGGAAGAAAGACCTTTCTCTCTGTCTCTCTCTCACTGTCTATAACTCTTTTTCTGTCTCTCTCTTTCACTGTCTAACTCTGCCTGGCAAAAAAAAAAAAAAAGAAAAAGAAAAAGAAAAAGAAAAAGAAAACTTCTTCTGCTTGAACCTAGAAATGACTAACACTGGTACTTCCCGGGAGAAAGTGTTAAGATTAGTTTGACATGGCCGGTGCCACGGCTCACTTGGCTAATCCTCCACCTGCGGTGCCAGCACCCTGGGTTCTGGTCCCAGTTGGTGCGCCGGATTCTGTCCCGGTTGCTCCTCTTCCAGTCCAGCTCTCTGCTGTGGCCTGGGAAGGCAGTGGAGGATGGCCCAAGTCCTTGGGCCCTGCACCCGCATGGGAGACCAGGAGGAAGCACCTGGCTCCTGGCTTCAGATTGGCACAGTGTGCTGGCTGCAGCGTGCCAGCCGTCTCGGCCATTTGGGAGGTGAACCAACGGAAGGAAGACCTTTCTCTCTGTCTCTCTCTCTCACTGTCTAACTCTGCCTGTCAAAAAAAAAAAAAAAAAAAAGATTAGTTTGACTTAATACTTGAATAATGCTTCTGGAGTGATATTACATAGGGGAATACTAGATTTGCTGAGGGTCATAACCTACCAGTAAACAAACTTAATAAATAATTTTCAAAGTCTGCTTATAAAATTTATACTTTTGAGCATCAATTATATTAGGAGCATATGAAAGGAAGATATAAACAGTGCTTACTTTCAAGGGGCTTACATCTGAGCATATATTTAAAATACTATTTTTCTTACTACTGGGTTAAGCTGGCAGCCTTACCTACCCCACCAGAGGAGTAACTAAAATATGTTAAATTTCTGACTGCAAAGCTTTTCCTTCTAACTTGAGCAAAAAGGAAGAGAGGCAGATTATCAGGAAGGTGATAGATAATGTTTACACTGGATCTTTAGACCTCTCTTCTTCATGAAGCATCCAGGATTTCTAGGCATGTGGACAACACAGGCAAAAATGGAGTAGAGAAAACAGGAATAAATGATGTCTAATATGTAAACAGCAAGTGTTTAGGGTTTGGTGTTCTTTCTTCTCACATGAAGAATATGTGAGAAAAGAACAAGATTGGCCCAAATGGTAAAGAACTATGAAATGTCAAATTAAACAATTTGAGCTCGATCTTGAAGACTGAGAATTCTCAACTCCTTTCTTTCTCAGCACACATGACGGATCACATTTAAACATGCAACTGTGCTAATATTACATACAAATTACAATTACTCTTCAAAATACCATGCAAAAACATATCATTTTAATTGAATGGCTAATTTTGGAAAACAAGAATAGTCAAGAGTCTGTTCTAAAGTTATTCTCAAACATCAGCATGTAATTATTAATGATGGCAAATTACTTTTGACATATGTCAAAATAGATGACAATATTTCAGTGTATTGACATAACTGGATTCGGGTCTGTAAGCCATGGAAGTAATCTATTTCAAGCAAGAAAATATGATTAAATAGTTTATTTAGAAACACTTTGCAATTTTTAGAAATTAACGTAGGTTGAGTATGAAAGAAAATACAATAAAGAAATGATAACTGATTATAATATTCACTTGAGTGGCAATGGAGACCTGAACTCAGGAAGCAGCAGTGAATATGAAGACAACTCGGGGAAGTTTTGAGTTATTGCAAGACAGTGGCTCCTGGAACGAAATGGGATTAAGGAAGAGAAATGAATTCTGGTGGGTGGCAGATGTCGAGAGAACAATCATAAATTAGATAAAGGTTCAAATGGGAATTTGAGTGGGAAGATGGTGTCATTAAGAAAGGAAGAGCAATGAGCTAATAAAGTAAAACTGTAAATTGATGGGTGTAAGATGGATTCATGAGGCTTAAGGAACCCTCGGAGGTTCAATAGGCAAATTGAAATATTATAGACCTAGAAATCCAAGAGAAATGAAAGCTAAAGATTATAATTTGAGAGTCATCCATGATAGTTGATGATCAAAATCATGAGACTGGTTAAGATTTATCTCTTTAGGGGATGGAATTGTGGCACAGCAGGTTAAGCTGCCACTTGCATTGCCAGCATCTTATGTCAGACTGACAGTTTGAGTCCCAGATATTCTGTTTCCATTCCAGCTTCCTGCTAGTGTGCTTGGGAAGGCAGTGAAAGATGGCCCAACTGCCACCCATGTGGGAGACCAAGATGGGCTTCCTGGCTTTTGGTTTTAACCTGGTCCACACCTGTCTGTCGTGGCCATTTGGGGAGTAAATCAGCAGGCAGAAAGATCTATTTTTCTCTCATGCTCTGCCTTTTAAATATATAAATAAATCATTTATACAACAGATTTCTTTTTGCTTAATACCATTTCCTTTGATAACCAGTATCTTAGGGATCATTTACATTTAGAGTTCAAGAGGAAGAAATCAAATTATAGAAAAAAATTAGTTTTACCATTGGTAGAAAAACCAATAAACTAGAATGCTACAAAAGTCAAAAAACCAGAGGACTCAAACTGAGAGTGATCCATCATATCAAATGCTCCATAAAATTTGAAAAAGATGGGAATGGAGAAAAAAAACCTAATGCATTTGGAGAAACCATTAGTTCAAAACAGCAGTTAGTATAATGATCACTAATGTGCATGTGCAGAGAAGTAAACTTATTTGAAGAAGTTTATTAAGTATTAGAAGTGTGAAATAATGTTCCTTTGTATGTGTCTGTGTAGAGAGTCTGTTTTATGGGGTTTGAGAAACTTTGAAATGATGCTAACAGAAGGTTGATAATAGAATGTTGGCAATGGAAGGAATATAAAATCACCCATGATTTTGGTGTAAGAGCCATCAAGGAATGTGTCGTATGGTGAGGGACAAAAAAGGGATTTGAGTTGTTGTATTAGTGTTGCTCTTCTAAGGGTAGATGAGTGGAATTATGTAGGAAAACATCTTTGAAGGATAAAGGGCAGGGAGCCAGAGTAGGCACGGAAAGATTTCAAACCACATGGTAGGGTTCACACATGTGAAAGGAGAAGAAGAACTGAATAGGAAAAGTCTCAGAGTGTGGCACACTTCCAAGAAAGTTTTGGGTGCAGTGATGGGTGCCTCTGAGTCCAAAGTCACCTGTATGAGGGGTCTTGCATGTCATGGAAATGAACTTGCATTATCACCGTGATCAGTGCTTGAAAGCTGGAAAGTGTGTTCTTGATAAGAACATGGTGGCAGATGGCAGATCCAGGAGACAGAAACTACAGCTACCAGTTGGCTATACTTTCTGCAATAGGAGACCTAAGCTGCTGATTATCAGGACTGAAATATTAGTACAAGTTAATGTGTTTAATTTCATATGTGGATCATGTTTTATGATTAGTTCATTCCATGGTTGGTTATGAGGGGGAAAAACAAAGAATAAACCATCTTAACCACTATGTCCTCTTGACACTTTGAGAGAAAAGGAACAAGTGCTAATCAGTAGAGTTTTCTTAAATACATAATCTTAGCAGAGCATTCCAGTTCAGATTGCTAAACAAGAGAATCCCAGAAACAGCCCAATGTCCTAAAGGTATGCTAGCATAGATAATGCCATTTGTCTCAAGTACACAGTTAAAGCCATCTGCAATGGCAAGTGCATGATCCATGGGATTTGCTAGAGAATGCTAATTCTGTCTGCAAAGCCTAATGCTATTTTAGGTCACATTAAAGTCTGGTCACTTGCTGTCTGTGTTATGTTGGATGTGTTGCTTACTTTTTCAGATCTTCATTTTCCTCATCTTCAAAGTGCAACTACCATAGCTCAGAAATTGCTGTGAGGGTTATTTTAGTATTTTTGTGTATTCTATTTTTAATCATAACACAGCGATTTCCCTTCTTCAATGAAAACTTTGTTTTAAAACTTTGGCTTACTTTCCTTCTCAGCAATTGAACTAAAGATGTGATTCCCAACTTAATCCTGTACTATGTCTCAGTCTCTACCTTTACTATTTACATTATCCTATGACAATACAACAAACACTACCACCAAACTTACCATCTCCACCACCATCACCTGTTCTCTATGTCCTCTCATCCATTTAGTGGTGGTTCTTATGCAAAATGGGATGTCAAAAGCACATCATTACTGTATTGTATTGATGCAAAACCTAATGTGAGTAAAGAAGAAAGGTTTCATGGAAAGGTAGAAGATAAAGGTATTTATTCCCAACAGATCAGGGATGCCACAGCCCATTGTTGAAATGGAACAAATACAAAAGGGGGAAAACATAAGCATGGTTTTGACTAAGCATTACAGTGAAAAAAGAAAAGAATTCAGATTTATTGATATGATGTTAAATTTCAGTAACAGAAGTTGAAACATATTTAGAAAGTACCTGAAAGACATAAATTTTCAACCTATTAAACAGGTTAATAAAAAGCTAGAATTTCAAGATTCTCTAACTTCTACTACATAGTATCTTTAACTTCTAGTCCATGTGAAAATTAAATTTCTTTATTTTATGAAAAAAAATGCTTAGTTATTCTTACTGTGTTTGAATGGCAGGGAGAAACAAAGCGATCTTTAAACCTCTGGTTGACACTCCACAGACTCACAATAGCTAGGGCTGAACCAGTCTGCAAGAGCCTGGACCTCAGTCTGGGTCTCCCATGTAAGTGGCAGGAATCCAAGCACTTGAGCTATTACCTGCTACTTCCCAGGATATGTGTTAGCAGAAATGTAGATAGTAAGTAAGGGAACTGGGACTCAAACTAGGCACTCCGATGGGATGTAGGCAGCACAAAACACCAATTCAGTTCCAGTACTTTAAATTTCTGAAAGAGTTCATATTTTTGCTCTTCAAGAATATGAGATCTCAAATAAAAAATAGAAGCCAAAGAGAGTCATTTGAGAAATCAGTGGAAATAAGCTCGGAAAAAAAGAAATATTCGTCTGAGTATAAATGAATAGTTTATGTTCCATGCAGTAGTTATTACTCCTTAACTTGCAAATACAACGATGGAGGACATATAAGACAAATTAAAATCATGAAGCTGATTATGTATATGCTTGTTAAGTGTCATTATAGAAGCCAGCATTGTGGCATAGTTAGTTAAACTATCTCCTGCAATTCTGGTTTCCTATATCAGAATGTCTGTTTGTGTCCCAGTTGCCCCACTTTTGATCTAGGTCCCTGCTAATATGCCTGGGAAAGCAGTGGAAGATGGCCCAAGTGCTTGGGTCCCTGACACCCTTATGGGAGACTGGAAGGAGTTCCTGTCACCTGGGTTCTACCTGGCCCAGCAATGGCTGTTAGAACCATTTTGGAAGTAAAGCAGTCGATAGAAGATCCCTCTCTCTGTGTTTCTCACTATGTGTGTGTGTGTGTGTGTGTGTGTGTGTGTCTCCCCCCCCCCTTCCTTCTCTCTTTCAGTCAGTCTGCCTTTCAAATAATTAAGTCTTTATAAAAATTGTAATTATACTAAAATTCTAAATTATTGTTAATGTTTGTCCTTTTAATATAAGCAAAAATTAGCCTACTTAAGAACAGTTATAGAAATAATTATAACAGTATTTGTTTAATATTGACATAATATTATGTCAATACTTTTGAAAAGGGTGATATTGGTAATAGGAAGGGAACTATTAAATATATGATACATATTTTAAAATATCTAGCAAGTTTCAGGCATTGTGGCCATCTACTTGTGTTTTCTCATTTAATTTTATCAATAAGCAGAGGATTAACAAATCGATTTTATGTGCATGAAGCCTATGGTATTGGGGTCAAAGGTGGGTTGTAGAAGGCTCACAGAGTCATTTGATCTGGCTCTGCCAAGACAACTTCAGGCTGGACTCAAAATTTGAAAAAATCTATAGCAGGGGCCAGCGCCATGGCTCATTTGGTTAATCCTCTGCCTGCGGTGCCAGCATCCCATATGGGCGCTGGGTTCTAGTCCCGGTCGCTCCTCTTCCAGTCCAGCTCTCTGCTGTGGCCCTGGAGGGCAGTGGAGGGTGGCCCTGGAGGGCAGTGGAGGATGGCCCAAGTGCTTGGGCCCCTGCACCCGCATTGGAGACCAGGACGAAGCACCTGGCTCCTGGCTTTGGATCGGCGCAGCACGCCAGCCGTAGTGGCCATTTGAGGGGGTGAACCAACGGAAGGAAGACCTTTCTCTCTGTCTCTCTCTCTCTCACTGTCTATAACTCTGTCAAATAAGTAAATAAAAAAATGCTACTTTAAAAAAATCTACAGCAGACTAAATTTTAAGTTGATAATTTTATATGACTTACAATTGATGTTATAAATTTCCAAATGACCCTTTGCAGAAAAAGGTTCCCAGTCTTGGTAGACTGAGTTCTCTGAGCTCCATCTCGGTCTCTGCAGACTTGGAAATGAAATCCAATTCTAAAGGACTTCGAAGTCAATGTTCATATGCCACTTTACCTCAGTTACATAATATCCCTCATTCAGAGCTATAACTTTTATGATAAGCTAGCCAACTGCATTGTAATTTTGACCTATTTTAAAATCATGGGACTTAGAAGACCTGTATTTGGCTCTTAGAGACAAGTTGTAGAACTGAATGAACCATGGAGCTAACCATGTATAACATTTTCCCTGTTTTTTAATTCACTATCTAGGGGACATGCATTGGGGCACAGCGGGTTAATCCACTGACTGTGATGCTGGCTTCCCATCTGGGCACTGGTTGGTGTCCTAGATGTTCCGTTTCTGACCCAGTTCTCCGCAAATGGCCTGGGAAAAGCAACAGGAGATGGCCCAGATACTTGGGCCCCCTGCAACTAATATGGGAGACCCAGATGAAGCTCCTGGCTCCTGGCTTCAGCCTGGCCCAACCCTGGTGTCTATGACCATATGGGGAGTGAAGCAGCAGATGGAAGATTTCTCTATCTCTCTCTCTCTCTCTCTCTCTCCCCCTTTCCCCCCCCCCCCGCCCTTGTCTCTCTCCCTTCTGCTCTATACATATGACTTTCAAATAAATAAATCTATCTAGAATGGGCACTTTGAAAGACGAATCATACTATAAATAATATTCACTCAATAAATATTCATTTTTGATGCTATAGTCAACATAGAAGAAACTAAAATGTAAACTAGACAGACCTACCCAGAATATCAGAGCAATTAAGATATTTTTGAATAATAATAGGGGCATAAGTCTTAAAATACTGATCCATATGCCCATATGCATGCAGAAATACCCAACAATCAAATCCCAAAGGAGGCATGTGTCATTTGATTCCAAACACTTCTTTGAAGTTATATTGACATTTCAAAAAATAATCTTGATAAAATCTTCTCTATTTCTTTATATTTTGAAATATTTTCCAGCTATACCAAGCAACTAATCACTGCAAGTGATTGTTAAGAAAAGGGAAAAATTGAATGAAAAATTAACAAGGATATTTTTAAAAGATAGTTAATGGAGAAGTTCTGCCTTTTCAAAAAAAACTTTTCTCTGTCCTCTCCTTGGTCAAGGCCAGTCTTTATAAGCCCTTTTTAGCCCAGTTTATAAATTGCTGTTGACTCCAGTAATAGAATTTCATAAATAAAAAAAGATGACAGAAATTACCTTACTACTGTAAAATGAATGGATACATTCTGAATTTTGACTTCCAAGAATGTTGTTCAGGGACATGCTGTTTACTCTGTGGAGGGCTGTATGCATTCAGGGTAAAATAGATATTCTCTAATTTGAATCACATATATTTTTGAGTTTTTCTGTTATAAAAAAAATAAGCATTTTAAATTCATCACTAGAGAAAAGATTTTTTTCCTTTTACAACCACTTAAAAAATCTGCTATGCATGTACTAGTTCCTGGAAAATATGCTGTAAGACTGAGGATTATTTAAACAAAATTTGGAGGCTGTTATGTTTCCAATTAATACATTTAATAAAATTTCTCTGTTGTAATAGAATTTCACCTATCTAATATGTCCATTCCTTGTGGTGTTTTCTTTTATTAAGAAAAAGTTTACCAGAACTCATTGATGGAATCTCTAATCAAACACTTTAGCACAATTCATGAGCTTCCTAGAATCTTCATACAAACTGTGCTCTGATCAGTATTCTTAGGATTTTGCTAAAAGGCCATTTACTTTCATATAATAAAATTACTTGAAATATGGTCAGAATTCTTGTGTATAATTTGATAATTCTATTCCTGTTTATAGAAATGTTACAGATGTATTTGTAGGAACTGATAGTTTGTTACATAATTAGCTAAGAGAAATAGATTTGTCAAATTTTTTTTTGTCCTGAGGTTAGTCATTCTTGCTGCCTGCGTTTCAACCAGAGTTATTCTGAGTATAGCCCAGACTAGAATTATCTTGAGTAACATGAAGAATTGGTTAGATTTGATATCATCTTGTGAGATTTCCTCTACCCTTAAGTTGTCTCTTGTTGTGGTCTTCTCTGGAGAACAATAAGGACTCAACCATATCAACTTCCATTTTTGCTGATTACTGAGTATTATGAATTTCTCATATGTTCCATAGGACTAATCAATCTTCCAGAAAAAATTTTACGTTTTATGTAAGTCAATCCAGACCAGGTTATAGCGGTCATAACGAGAACTAGTTGGTTATGTGCTACCAGAACAAAGTTTACTTTCAAGGAAACTTGTAACCTCATTGTAATCCCATGTGACTAGAATACCATTTTTCCATAGTAGAGTGATATATATCACATATATATTGATTGTATATATGTCATCATTTTTTACTCAAAATTTTGTTCTGTCCTTTTACTTATTCTGAAGAGTTAAAATTGTATATGTGCGGGTGTAAAAAGTTAAGCTTAAGCTTACAGGTCTAAACCTTCTCCCCCAAGGATAAAACTATGAGTTCCTGGTGCAACTGTAAAAATAAGACAGAGGTCACATAGTTTCGGTTCCCTACTTTTGTGGCTCTGATGGTGTAAATGGGGGCCGAAGCTAGATAACTGCTGCCTCCTAAGTGCTATGTTCCTTATGACCTTATGACCTTATGACCTTATGACCCTTACCATTTGCTTAAGGACAGATTGCTTAGGGCCCTTGCTTAAGGCCCCTTTGTTCCCAGAGGAGCCACAAGACTTTGTGATCTTCCTCTACTTGCTCAGGCATTGCAGCCGCAAAATAAACTACCCCTGTGATAAACTCCCCTAGCAACAGCCAATTAGCAGATAACAGAAAAATGCCTAGAGTTTCTGGTGTTTTCTCAGGGTAGATAAGGTGATTATTAGCTACCTGAAACCCTGCGGTTTGGCACGGACACCCCAGCAGCTCAGACCCTATGTTTTGGCCAATCAATTCAAAAGACATCAACCCCAAAGCCATCCAACCACCTTTATTAAGTCCGTTCCCGCCACCGGATGCACCAATCAATTCTAGGAAATGTTCTTTAAATTTCCCGCGGGATGAGATAATTTGCTAAATGGTAATATGTTTTCAAAAACCCTATAAAAACCCTGACCCCCAACTGCTTGGGGCTTCTCTGTTCCTGCGTGTTCAGGGAGCCCCAGCATGCTGGTTCAATAAACCCCCTGCTGATTGCATGAGAGTGTCTCTTGGAGTTGTTCCTCAGGTGGCGGACGCATTTTGACCCTAACAATTCCATATAACACCATTGTTTCAATAACTTGTATGGGTTCTAATCATTCATCATCAACATGTAAATTTACGAATTGTGTTAATTAAATGTCTCTGTATATTTTTTCAATTTTTTTACTTATATAAACTGAATAAATTTCATGTATTTCATATATACAAATTTAGGAGTATGGTGATACTTCCCATCCTGCCCTCCTTCCTACCCATGTTCCCACCCTCCTTCCTTTCTTATTCTTTTAATTTTTACAATGACATACTTTGAGTTTATTTTATAATCATAAGTTTAACCCTCCACCAAATAAAGAATAGTAAGAAGAAAAAAACACTGTTCCTCAACAGTAGAGACAAGGACTGTACACAATAATTAAATCTCAAAATGTCAATTACATTCACATATATTACAGTTTTTGTACTCTGTTACTTCAGAGCGGGGAAAACTTGATATTTGTCTTTTTGGGACTGACTTTTATATTTTTGTAAAAAAGATTTATTTATTTATTTGAAAGTCAGAATTATACACTGAGAGAAGGAGAGGCAAAAAGAGAGAGAGAGAGATCTTCCATCAGCTGGCTCACTCCCTAAGTGGCCGCAACGGCTGGAGCTGTGCTGACCTGAAGCCAGAAGCCAGGAGATTCTTCCAAGTATCCCACATGGGTGCAGGGGCCCAAGGACTTGGGCAATCTTCTAGTGCTTTCCCAGGCTATAGCAGAGAGCTGGGTGAGAAGTGGAGCAGCCAGGACTCATAGGTACCCATATGGGATGCTGGCGCTGCAGGTGGCAGCTTTACCCACTACGCCACAGCGCCGGCCCCTTCTGTATGTTTTTAAAGCAATTATTGAATCAATTAGTAAAAACAGAAGGACTATTTATCATTACATTTATAATCTATTTTTATTTCTTTCTTAAAATATTTAGTGGTTTGGAGGGAAGAGTTAGAGAAACAGAGCCATCTTCCATGCACATGTTCACACCTCAAATGACCACAACAGCAGAGGCAGGGCTAAGCCAGACTCCATCCAAGTCTCCCACATGGGTGGCAGGAATATTAGCAGGGAGCTGGATTGGAAGTAGAGTAGTAGGGGCTCAAAATGGTGCTCGTATGTGATGCTGGCATTTAAAGCCACGGTGTGACCCACTGCACCACAATATCAGTGCCATACAATGTCTTTTCTTAATAAAAACCTAGACAAATAGGTCTTATAAAGTGGAGAAAGATCCCGTCTTTGTTTTCCCTCTACCTATTTATGGAAGTATTAGCACACAGTTGGTAGTTGCACAATAATACATCTTCAATGAACCCAATTACGAATGAGGGTATTTCCTTAATCTCTTCTGTTCTCAAGCTGAGGGAACTTTACTTGTGACTCCAGGATGAAGACACAGAATAGAATAGAAATGTAATAAACCTTATGGAATGATTTATTGAGGGTTCATGCAAACATAGTTCACTTGTGTACCTCTAGGGCACTTTATCTGTTATTCTCTTATGATGTCTAGTGCGTTTTTCACGTACAAGAGCTAATGTTCTTGTTTCAAATTTGATATTAAACTTATTAAAAAGTCATTTAAGAACAAAAGTTTTCTAACTCATGTTGGTGTCATAAGAATTTCTGTGAAGTTCTGTTCTTATAGAGTCAAGTTTTAAGAATACCTTGTCTTACTGGCCAGACCTCTCGTGTTTTCCACAGTTTGCTCATCCTCTTTATTGAGTGAAGTTCAAAATGCCTAGGCCAGGTCACTCCCCAGTCTAATACATGGTCAAGCTCAAATGCTGTTTGTTTGCTTATTAGATGGGAATATTTGTAGAGTTTCCACTCCTTTCAGGGTGTGGGGTGGGTGCAGGCAGTTCTGGTGTGTCCTCCCTCTCAACCCTGCCTTTCAAGGTTTGTGTTGCTGGGAGAACCCAACCCTGAGGATTTGAATCACAGTGGAGCAATGAAGGGAAGCAGCATTAGGTTAGAGAGCTCTAAGCACTGGTGGGAAAACTCTGCTGGAGCCCTTTATCTCAGTCGGAGTGGTCATTCTTGGCCCACCCTTAGATGTCTCAGAAAAAGAAAATGCAAAAATATATTTTCTTACCTTTTTGCCTGGTGTCCATGTAAATTTAAAAAATAACTAAAATGGAGAAATGTGGATTGAGATATTTTAACAAGTGTAGTCAGAGGAGGCTGGCTGAGACTGATTTGGAACATAGAAGTCACCTGGGAATCCAGAGGAACTGCTGATTCCGACTCAGTAAGCCTAGAATGAGAGAAAATTCTGCATTTCTAAGAAACTCCAAATAAAATGAGTGCTGTTATCTCTCAGTTCTTTAAACAGAGATTTAGAACAACACTTAACTCCATTGTGTGGTACAATAGGAGGTATACAAGGAGGTGTGGTGTATAGGATTACTGTCACCATCTACTACAGGATCAGGAAGAATGTGGGCGGGACTATGTGCAGGGAGTGTGTTTCTGTTTCTTTGACTTCTCAAAAACAGTGTTTCACCAGCTGTACATAGGATTGAGAACAAGTCCCAGCTGAGCTCCTGTCTCATTAGAGATAGCCAAAGCAAGTTACTTCACCGACCTGTCCAATTATTTTTATTTCTGAAATACAGATCCGGATACTTGTACCAGACTTCTCTCACAAATGCCATCAGTACCAACAAGGGATCCTTGTTAAGAAGGAATAGCTACAAATAGAAGGCACTGTTACTGGGCTCTGCCATCTCTCTTCACTTAGCATCCAATTCCCTTCTTACCACTTGTACTTGATTTATCTTTATCCCATGTGCTCTCCATTTTCTTGGCATTCTTCTCATCTGACCATGTGATGTATTATTCAAATACCCAACTCCTTTTATTGCTAATTATATATTAACCAGGTTCTGACTTCATTCTTCTCTGTACTGAGTCCTGGTCTAGGAATGACACTGACAAAAAGGATTCCTAGAGCTCAGAGGAAATTTTGGCAAATGACAGTTCTCTTTTAGGCTGTTAGTCTTAATGGAATATTTGATAAGATGGTAATAACCCCTGAGATCCTTTTATAGCAAACCCAGGGGCGAAATATATATATTTTTTAACAGTCTCAATGACTTTTATTTATTCATTTAAGTTTGCAGTGAGGTCAGTTCTTGAAGGCATTTCACAATGGTGTTTTCTTCGAGTGTGATGAACTTGTATGATCCAAACTGTCATCCTTCTTTCAATTATACCTACTGATATGTATAGAAATTCTTCTCCTCATTTATGATTCCATTGCAGTTTAAATTTCACTTCATCCATTTAGAAGTGAAAAACTGCTCCAAGAACTCTAGGATATCCCTTCTATTCATTTGTGGAACCAGCAATTTTTTCATTTCAATATGTAGTCTCATCCATGTGTCATCCATTTATGTCCTCCATTTTAATCTCTATTCTCAGAGCTTTTGTGTTGATTCAGATGTTTAAAATGTGAGTGTTTCCCCTTGGAAAACATATTTAATGTCCTTGTCAATTTTGTACAACATAATACAATTCTTCCTCTGTTTCAAACATAAGGTCCAATTATCAATACAAATGAGCAGGCAAGGTAAGCATTTTGAGGGTAATAATAATGACAAGTATTACCATTTATTGAGTTCTTTACTCTTTCAGACACCATGCAAAGTGATTAACATAGGAGTCCTAATTTAATTATCACCACAATTGTGTAAAGAAGCAACAACCAATACTCTCAGTTTGTAGATGTTGACACTAGGGTTGAGATGCTGAACATTGCTGGACAAGGTCAGACAGAAATAAGCAACAGAACCTCTAATAAGGAAATGAACTTGTCTCATACTTAATGATTATGCTAAATTATTGTAGCAGAAGTTTACTACTTCTGGATCTGGAAACTGCCACTGTCTAAAGAGAAATATACTTCAGTCTCAGATGCAATGCCCTCTAATGCTCAAAGCCTCATTCAGAGACATTTATTAGAGTTGAACTATTCCAAATTCCACTTAAGGAGCATGTGTGAAGTTAACAGAAAACCTGTTCCATTATACCATCAGCCTTAATTAATATGTTTATAATAATGGCTTGGAATTTATTTAACCAAAATAATAACTTCATTTAACATAATGACTTGATGCACAGGAGGCATTCCTGCCATTGTTTCCAGAACATTTACCATGTGGCTAATGGGAAATCACCTTTGTGATCCTGAAACACCTGTTAATGCCTTGTTTCACCTCTGAAGCTTGATCTCTTTATATGAAGATAGCAGCCATCATGAATTAAATAGGGACCAAGTGAATTATTAATTATTTTAATAGCATTGTTATGGTTGCAATGCTATAATAAGAGATTCACAAAGCATAACCTTCATAACCTTCATATAGTTGTCTGAGAAGCCACAAGATCAGTGTTGGGTATGATTTAGACCAGTGTAACTTTTGATGTGTTTATGCAAAGTGATGTTTCCAACTTAGTCTCTTCACTTCCGGAATTGTAATATGAGTTGTGTGGAGGGAGGTGGTAGGGGAAAGCTTACCAGTTCCCTAACTCTGCCCTTTAACTTTATTTTCTCTTCTTGGTCAAAATATAAGGAAAACTCAGATTTTTAACAAGGCAGTAAGAGGTTTGGAGTAGTAGTAGTAGATGTCCCTCGGGAGACTACATTGGAGGTGAATGTGTTGGAGATCCAATCCATGTTTGAGTCATGTAAAGTTAGAAAAAATTCTCTTCCCTTTGTCTGATGGGAGCCACTCAGGCAACTGATTGATGTATTTGACAGGAGTAGCAAGATTGCTGCTCATCCATTCAACCATGTTTGCCCTCCTCCCAGGGGATAGAACTATAGCTGGTAACATGGCTACCCATTTGGAATCTGTCGTTTCACATTCTTGCTTTCAGTGAGTAGGTACTTACTAAAGAAATATGATAGGAAGTGATAAGTGGTTTCACTTGGCCTGGGACTTGAGATACTAGTCATTTGCTTCTCGATGTTTTCTCTACCTTCTCACAGTGAAAACACGGGGATATCTATAACCTAGGGTCATCCATCTTCATTGTTTTTCCCAGGCCATTAGAAGGGAACTGAATCAGAAGTGGAGCACTCAGGACATGAACCAGTACCTTTATGAGACGCCGGTGTCAAAGGCAGTGGCTTTACCTGCTGTATCACAATGCTGACCCTAACATGCTACAGATTTTTTTAATTTCTAGTCCCAACTATGGTTGCCCTGGCAGGGCCAGACAAAATGATTGTATTGCCTTTATATGGCTAGATGTTTCCTCTCCCCTGCAAGGCAACAAATGACCAAAACTGTTCTGTAAAATCAATTTTCATTGATGTTCACTGCGTAAAATCTTATGGGAACTAATCTCCTTAACAAATTCGGTTTTGCAAGGCAGGCATTGTGGCACAGTGAGGTAAGCTGCTTAAAGGGATGCCTGCATCCCATATGGAATGCCAGGTCCAGTCCCAGGATTCCACTTCATCCAGCTTCTTGCTAATGCACCTGGAAGTCAGGAGGTGATGGCTCAAGTACTCAAGTCCCTGCCAACTGTATGGGAGACCCAAATGGAATTCCAGGCTTCTGGCTTACGTCTGGCCCAGCCCTGGCCTGGCTGTTAAGGCACTTGAGGAGGGAACCAAGGGATGGAAGATCTCTGTCTCTCACTTGTGCCTCCCAGGTTGAACATTAGCAGGAAGGTGAATCAGAAGTGGAAGAGCTAGGAGTCAAACCCCGGCACTTGCACGGAGTGTGAGCATCCCTGGCAGCATCGTTATTACTGCCCCACAGTACCTGCCCTTACCTTTATTTTCAGCTTAAAAGAATTTATTAGAAGATAGACATAACTCAGAATCATCGGGATATTTGAAGAAACAAATTCCTAGCTCAACACCCAAGAGCAACTTCCCAAAGCACACCACAGAGTTAGGCCACAGATGAGCTGCCACAGCTATCATCTCTGCCATGCTCTCAGCTTCAGACAGCTGCAGGGTTAGGAGGTGAGGAGGCCATTCCAATTAGGAGCTGTTCTCACACCTTCCAGCTCCAGAGCTATCTCCATTCTGCTCTGATCAGGGAACTAGTGATACTAAGAAACTACCACTGAAATTATTGACTCAAAAGCCTTGCTTTATTTGCCAGAATCCTCAAACAAAATATAGATGCCCCACGACTTATCCCTTTAATATTTGTCTTTTTTTTTTTTTTTTTTTTTTTTTTTTTTTGACAGGCAGAGTGGACAGTGAGAGAGAGAGACAGAGAGAAAGGTCTTCCTTTTGCCGTTGGTTCACCCTCTAATGGCCGGCGCGGCCGGCGCGCTGTGGCCGGCGCACCATGCTGATCCGATGGCAGGAGCCAGGTGCTTCTCCTGGTCTCCCATGGGGTGCAGGGCCCAAGTACTCAGGCCATCCTCCACTGCATTCCCGGGCCACAGCAGAGAGCTGGCCTGGAAGAGGGGCAACTGGGACAGAATCCGGTGCCCCGACCGGGACTAGAACCTGGTGTGCCGGCGCCACAAGGCAGAGGATTAGCCTAGTGAGCCGCGGCGCCGGCCCTTAATATTTGTCTTGTCCCAAAGTCTCACAAATGCTTATGGAGTTGTTGATATAAATAACAAGATCATTAGCAAAAAAAGGAGTCTACAGGATATAGTATTTCACTTTTTCCTTTTCTTCTGTTTTTCAGCTTTTACTGGCCAGGATGATTTAGGGGTAGATGCTTAACAGGCTGTGTATATTACAGAGCTTTAAGACAAGGACTTGGACTTGAACATCCCTATTGCATTGTGCAGGTTTTACAGTGGGCTATATCACAGTGGCAGCTTAATCCTGGAAGAAGGAATGTGAGAAAAGGTTTGGGGTGAGTGTCCCAGGGCCAGAATGCTCAAGAAATTTGGTCATGAAGATGCCTGCTCAGACTTGAAGGCTAGGGTGTGGGTTTAGTTCTTGTATTGTCCAAGTGAATTTCCACTTGTGCTATATATTCAGTTTTTGCAGCCTCAGCCAAGACTGAAACCTTTGCCTCTCAGATTCCCACGAAGCAGGTGTCTTTAAAAAAGTATTACAAAAAATGGTGTTTTATGGCTGTCAGTATGTGTGTTTTTACTGTAGTGAATTGGTTAGCCAGTATTTCTTGAGGCCCTTTAGTTATCAGGCACTGTGGAAGTCCTAGAGAAAAAGACATTGTTCCTTCCATGAAGGAGATCACAACCTAGATTGGATGGAATCCAATCATAGGAATGCAGTAAATAGAAACAAGAAGACTCTTTGCTGAAGTTGGTAAAACTGTGAACATCCCCCAGTGCCACATTGTTATTACAAAGGTGCCCTGTATCCCTTGACAGAGTGAAGGATTTTCATTATCACTGTTCCCCACCCTGTGATTTAGGAGATAATAAACTCAGCCATGGCTGCAGACATGGAATAAGAAAGATGTAGATCACTTTAGTTTACAAAATATGATACCATAAAATAATATCTCACACTTAGTGGAGTGGTAGTCTTGTACTTTCAGCCATTAAAGATTCTATTCTGCATAAGTAACAAATAGGAAAACACCGTATGATGAATCTGTACCCATGTTGTTGCTTTCCCCTTATGCAATGTTGAAGACAAGATTGGCTACAATTATTTTCATGAGTTTATGAACTGTGTTTAGCCAAACATGGTCAATTGGCATGAGTTCTCAATTGTTTGAGGATTTTCTTTATGTTCTTGACCATACCTATTATAATTTCTTTAATTCATTTTTAAAATTTTTATTTTTTATTTGAAAAAGAGAGAGAATCTTCCATCTAGTGTTCATTTCCCAAGTAGCCACAATGGTCAGGGCTGGGGCAGGCTGAAGCAAGGAGCTAGGATCTTCTTCCAGGTGTCCCATGTGGGTGTCAGGGGCACAAACACTTGGGTCATCCTCCACTGTGTTTCCCAAGCCATTAGTAGGGAGATAGATCGGAAGTGGAGCAGTGGTGACACAAACCAGCACCCTATCAAATTCATTTATCATGTGTAGTGTTATCTTAACATCAGCATTAGCATTAACATGGTATTAGCATTTTACTGTGTTGCTTGTACATACTAGTTGTTCACTAAAAATTGAGTAGCAGGAAAAATTTTAAAACAAATATTTCTTCTTACTGAGTGTTGGCTTGACCTTGGGGCACTTGGCTGTGAGGGTCAATAGGGACAGTTGTCTCTATAGACCTTTAACTGAATCAGTACTAAGACTTTGCTGGTGGGGTCAGTGCTATGGCGCAGCAGATTAATGCCCTGGCCTGAAGGGCCGGCATCCCATATGGGCGCCGGTTTGAGACCCGGCTGCTACACTTCTGATCTCTCTGGTATGGCCTGGAAAAGCAGTAGAAGATGGCCCAGATCCGTGGGCCCCTGCACCCATGTGGGAGACCCAAAAGAAGTTCCTGGCTCCTGGCTCTTGGCTTCGGATCGGCGCAGCTCCGGCCGTTGTGGCCATTTGAGGAGGGAACCATAGGATGGAAGACCTCTCTCTCTCGCTCTCTCTCTCTCTGCCTCTCCTCTCTCTGTGTAACTCTGACTTTCAAATAAATAAATAAATCTTTAAAAAAAAAAGACTTTGCTGGTAACGTACACCTGTGTGTGCCCTCATGTATTATTTTCCCTGTGCATGAGTGCAATGCTCCATTTCCTTCCTAGCTTGACCAGGCATGTCTGTCTCAATAGCCATTTGACTATATCATGACTGTAATTATTATTTCTTTTTGACTCAACTAATTGTATTTGCAGGCTTTTCCTCATCTCGCTGTATGAAAAGTCCCTCAGATGGTGTTTAACAAGAGGGCATATAACAAGAAACAAATTGTTTCTGGGCAGTGCTATTTACCTTTTTTATTTTCTGCTTTGTTAGCATGCAGAGGTTTCATTAGCAAGGAACAAATGAATTGCAATGCAGCTAATCACACACCCCCCCACACACATATACACCCCAGAAAACACAACTACACCATATTCTCTTGAGAAAGAATAAAGGAATATGAATTGCATTTTGGGAAACAATACTTACTGTTGCATCAATATCTGAATAAATTATGCTCTGAGTAATCGGTAGTTCACACACTAAATAGCGTTATATATTTTTACCTATGAAGAGATGGATCTAAATTTGTAGTAGTTCACAAACCTGAGATTGAGTCCTGTAGCATTTTTATTGTGTCAGAAAGTTCATACGTTCACATGAGACGAATATCTTGTATTTGGAATAGCAGAATAAGTACAAACAAAACTAGGGTTGTGAGGATTAATCTCTGTAAAAGTTCCAAGACAAAGACAGAAAACCTCCAAAATATGGATGCAACATATGTGTGAGATAAACTGCCCATTCCATATTGAAAGGCGTATCTGCCACTCAAGGCTGAGCAGAATGCCCTAAGAACACTAAAGCAGAAATGTAAAACATGCCAAACATCTCAGCTAAGGGAAGGGACACTATAGTGCTCTACTACTGAAGAAGAACATACTACATTTCTAATACTAGGTAGTTCGGAGAAGCCCTTCTTTAGTAGCGCTCATTGTATTCAGCAGGTTTAAAGCCTTGAGTTATTCTTGCAGTATTCCTCCTAAATGTTTAAAGGATATATCACGTGAAGTACAGAGAGAAGGAATTTAGAATCTATCAAAGAATTGCGTACTAAGAAATTCATTAGAATATACCAGGGCAAGAGATAATCAAATCAATACTATCAATTCTTAACCATGATGATTCCTCATGGAATGTACAACAAATAAAATTTTGGTTAATTATAAGGATAAAGTTTTGGAAGTTAAAACATTGTTCAGTAATGGGGTAGGCTTTCTTAAGAATTAGTAAGCTCCTCATAACCACAAGGATAAAGCAAAGATCACATGACTGTTAATATTATTCCATTGATTTATTAGCTCATACATTCCCTTAACAAAAAATATTTATTAACTACTTATGTGTCAAAAGATGCTGAGCTAAGAGACATCAAAGATATACTCAACTCAAAATTTTGTAAAACTTCTGAGTTTAAGGCAAAAAATTGCAAATGCAGAAATTAATCAATAATGACTGAGGCAATTCTAAATACATGTATCTTTAATGCCTGAATTAGCTACACTTTTGCAACTCAGAGGATTTTCAATCAATCCATGTATTGTGGTAAAACACCACACAGTGCTACCAGTCTTCTTACTGGTGGCTTCCTTTTCGTCTTTATCTTATTGTTCAGTAGTTACTTTTCTAAACAAATTGAGTCAGGAACATTGCTTTGGTGCTCTTGTTTGCATGAGAAGTTGTCAGGCTTGATCTGACCTGCCTCTCCATCAGGATTATAAAGGTGACGGATAGTCAATTTCAGGGATTCATGATCCATTTTACCACAACGCTTCACCTTGCAGCTAAGTAATACAGCTGTGATAAAATCGGCCATAATCACTGCATCTTACTCAGCCCTGCCTGAGCCATAAATACTAGGTTCATAACGGAAAAACAAATGGAACGGGAGAGGAGATAGAAGAAGGATGAAGGCAAAGCTGAAGGTTTGTTCATAGTGACTAATAGGAGTGTGTGTTTATGGTTTTTATCCTATTTATTTTTCTGTAGAGAGAATGGGATTGTATATCACACAATCAGGAGGTTTGCTTGTAGTTGATTCATCAAAATCAATTATCAACATTTGATTAAGTACTTACCAGCATTCAGAAATTTTCTTCACCTGGACATGTAGTTAAGCAAGTCCCAAGCATGGAAACCTTATATGTAATATATACATGTGCATATATACACATACACATATCCAGTTTTTTATTGAGGGCAGATATATAGGCAATGGTGTAAATATTAAACATGGAAAGAATTGAATAGAATAATATGATAAATACTAAAATTTATCATTTTACCTCCTCATTGCTGAGTCACACACTGCTCTCATAGAACTAAGGGAAGGTATGGGGTAAGTTTCAGATGTCCTGGCTGATACTATAGACACCTCAACACATCTCTGAGAAGGTGAGAATTGAATAAAAATCTTTGAAATAAGTTAGAGAATAAGTCAGCCAGATGTGCAGGAGGCAAAGTTGCAAGACAGAGTCACTAAGGTAGGGGGATGCCTCGTGTGTGTGAAGATCCAGGAGAAGGCAGGTGTGGCCGTGGTGGCTTGAGGAAGGGGAAGATGGCCCAGAGAGAATGTGCAGTCCAGATGGGAAGATCCTCGAGAGCCCTCCACAGGACTTCAGCTTCTTCTCTCAGCGTGATGCAAACCACTGAAGCCTCTGAGCAGAAAGGTGACAAGATCTGACCTCAGTGTTTAAAGGACCAGTCCGAATGAAATGTGGAGAATATATCAAAGAAAAGCAAATATTCTAGACTGGAGGAGATGATCACGCAGACTAGAGTGATAGCAATGGTGATGGTGAGCAGTGATGGAATTCAAGAGGTCTTTTATGGGTAGAGCCAACTGGACTAGAATCAATGTGGAGAATGAGAGGAATACAGAAGTCAAGTTGTTTGAACTCAGGGACAAAGGATGACTCTGCCGTGGAGTTAAATGGGAAGCGTTTGGATGATGGGAGACGATCAATTATAGATGTGGAATTGAGATGCCTATCAGGCATCACAGAGGCGATTATCAAATAAGTAATTGAATAGTTATCCTGAATTCCAGGGGAAAGCTTCAAAATTAGAACTCATCAGCATATTAAAACCGTGAGACTTGGATGAGGTCATCCATGTGGGCAGAAAGAGGAGTCTCATCACGGAGTCCTCCATTTTTTTTTTTTTTTTTTTTTTTGACAGGCAGAGTGGACAGTGAGAGAGAGAGACAGAGAGAAAGGTCTTACTTTACCGTTGGTTCACCCTCCAATGGCCTCCACGACCGGTGCACCGCGCTGATCCGATGGCAGGAGCCAGGTGCTTCTCCTGGTCTCCCATGGGGTGCAGGGCCCAAGTGCTTGGGCCATCCTCCACTGCACTCCCTGGCCACAGCAGAGAGCTGGCCTGGAAGAGGGGCAACAGGGACAGAATCTGGTGCCCTGACCGGGACTAGAACCCGGTGTGCCGGCGCCGCAAGGTGGAGGATTAGCCTAGTGAGCTGCGGCGCTGGCCGGAGTCCTCCATTCTTAGAGTGAGCTTCCAACGTTTCCAGATTCTCTTCTGGAAGTTGTAATTGACCAGCTGTTTCCTAGCTCTGCATGTGACTAGCCTACACTGTGCTGATGTGTTCTTCCTAAGAATCTAAGAATCTAGCATTTATTTCTCATTTTAGGCATTAAGATTGATTTGGGTGCGGGGGAGACATTTGATGTATTGGTTACAAAACTACCTGGGGGGCCTGTATGTCATGTTGCAGTGCCTGGGCTTGAATACCAGTCCCTCTCCCGATTCCAGCTAATGCATCCCTGGAGGCAGCAGGTGATAGCTCACAGAGTTGGATATCTGCCACCCTTGCGTGAGATCAGTACTGAATTCCTGGCTCCAGGCTTCATCCTGGCCTACCTCAGTTCTTATAAGATTATGGGGAGCAAAACAGCACACTGGCCTTCTCTTATATATATAAAATAATAATATATATAAATATATTTTACTCATATGCGTATCTACATCCAAAAGACAAAAATATATATTACATATTATCATATTATATATTACATATAATTATATATAATTAAATACATTTATAATTATATGTAAATATATATTTATAATTGTTTCTGCATCTAATTCTCCCTGCCTCATTAAAACAATTGAAAGAATTTCACCTTGAGGTTGCATGATATGGGTTAAGTGAGGAAGGGGAAGGGATTTGAACTAGGCAGAAGTAGACTTAAATCTACTTACTGTCTGTGTGATTGTGAGGAATTTACTAAACTTCTCTGAGCCTCTAATTGCCTATGTCCAAAATGGGAGTAATAGCACCTTGCTAAATGATATTTAACCACAGGATGGTGTGAGGATTAAGTAAACGCTTGCGTATAAATGACCTGGTATAGTGTCTTGAACAAAACAGACCCAGAGAAATGTCATGATTGCGGTAGGTGCTATACTCATACTCCTTATTATTTGAGGAACATGCTGCCATCTGGACCTTCCTCATGCTGTGCCCTACCTGGTTGCTCTTTATCCTTCTGTCTAAAGCTGGGTTTGCCCCCTGCCTCTGCCCTCTAGAAATGTGCCTCTCCTCACTACCCTAGGAAGTTTCCAGATTTCATCTCTCAGGCTGCTCACACCTGCTTTCCCATTATGCTCTGTATTACAGCATATTTCATCTTTTAAGGAATTCTAAAGTGTGTTGTAAATCTGTGCAACACAACTATCAGGCAGATTGACTTGGTTATAGAGCACATTATAGGAAAATCAAGGTCTTTACCATTATTCTCTTCAATATTGAATATTTATATGTTAGGTACTCAAAAGGCATAACAAACACTACCAATATTACTACTGCCCTCTAGAAGCACCTGTTTTAAAAACAGTACTCTCCCAAGTCGCACATTATTGAAGTGTCCTTCCCTTTCATTCTACCTACATACCCAATAAAATGGCTTCTTAAGAAATCTGAGTTAGATTAATGATTTCCAGGAAATTTAATTTATTTTACTTGTTCATATGCAGTTCATATGAATTATTTTTAGTAGACTGTATGAAAGTAACGAAAGTATTGTTGAGGTTAAAAAGACTTTCTGTGTTACCATTCTCCTCCTCTCGCATTCCCCAGGCTGCTTGATTGCATTTCACTCTCCTGTTCTTTGTTAAATTTGAGGGTTAACAACTAACTCTCCAAGGCTTCTCTCCACTCCATTCACTTCCACTGTGACATTTTTTGCATACTTCCTCATAGTCTATTTGTTCTTAAATGTAGCATTGCCCTCTGCCATCTTCCACTCCATTTCCCTGAGGTTCATTTCATGTTCCAGTTTGTTTTATTTGGGTTTTGTTTGTGAGTCTCTATTCCTTTCCTGTGTAGCATGCACACTGGGCTGTACCATCTCCCATCCTCCTTCCCTGTAGCTCTTCTTGTATTCAGTGTCAGAGTCACAATGACATATGTGCTTTAAGATTATCTATAAAGCATAGTAAGTTATCCAAATGGTACTTGCTGTTTTATTGTTTAAGCTTGGAGAGAAGCAAGATGAGAAACAGGAACTAAACGGTAGAGATTAATAGGTACATTTTTGGGTGGCAAAAGTAAAAGCATTACTTCAGGATTTAATAACTTGATTAGAGGAAATGTAGAAACTCCAAATAAGTTGATATAAAGAGGGAATGAAACGTCCAAGTTGATTGAAACAGATTTCAGGAAGGTTTCATATGTGTATACATATGAACTGAGAAGTAGCTGCTGGCCACCAAAGTGACCTACCAAAGGTAATGATTATGAAGAAAAAAATGAGCCTCGATAAGCCCTTACTATTGATACAGAAGGAACCTGGGACTAATTATAAATCTCTTCCTTGAACCCAGTGTCCTTCTGTGGAAAAAAAAAAAAAACACAAAAAAACAGAAAATGGGCATAGTAGGAAAGGTTATAAGAAATCAAACAGAAGTGCCTGTGTACATTGGACAAAAACAAAATCCATGAAATTGGACCAGTGAGTTTGAGCACTCCTGACAGAGGAGTAGAAAAGCAGCTAAATAAAGAACAGAGGCTTTTTTTTTACTTCAGTTTGGAAAAGTAAATAATGGGATTAATTTTGGTATTAGCATCAAAGATCAATCAGTGCCTATTTCTCACAAAGTGTGTTCCATGGAGTACTAGCTGTACTAGGGCTTAATAACCAAAGAATTGAGAATTTGAGTTACAACAGGAATTCTTATGTGCTTCAAGATTCTAGTATTTATTTTAAATCTATAAGAAATACGTGCTATGCTTTGTTTCCCAGCTTTATTTGATCATCGAGTCTATAACTTGCATATGAAATGTTTGTGCAAGACTCAAATTCTACTAATAGTCTTTGGTACAATTTTCCTCCTCTTTAGAGATTTCACTTAAAATAAGGGGAGTAAATGTGTACAATCACTGACCCCTCAAAGAGATAAAAATGGACAATATAAATAAGTTCAAGCATAGTTCATAAATTTTTCCATAAATTCATTCATAAAGAAATCTAAACTGCTGAGGTATATTTTAACCTTTGTGGAAACTTCAAGAAGATCAATTGACCTTTCAAATAATATGGTAATTCAGGAAAATGAGGTAAGTTGGTTTACTTTGCCTCAGTGTGTAAATATTTATTTTCTAATATATTTACTTAAATGAGGTATCTGAAGCTGGGACTCTCAGAATGAAAGTTTGCATAATTCTAAGATAAACAGTGTGAAATTGTTTTCTCTGATGGTACATAATTGAAATACTATTTGTGGGATAAGAACAAAGTTATGTTACTTAGAAGAGAATGCAAAATTTATAATAATTTTTAAAGTAAAATACCAGATGTTATAGAAAACAAAGTTTTGATGAGTTGTACACTCAGATTCCTAGGGGAATAACACATTTCTTTTATGTCAGTATCATTTAGTGCTAGAATTTAAAATGCATTGTCCTGGTATAAGAAAATAACACCTGGGAATATTAGATGCAATTTTAGTATTATTTTGAATACAAGTATTGAGAACATCCATTCTTTTCATAAATTCCCAAGACATATCTGCCTTCTTGGTAAGCTCCATATATCTCAGTTGATGAGGATGTACTGTTCATGGTCTCTGGTAGAAAGCTGCTTTTGCAGTGAACTTGAATTGAACTGCATTGATTTGAGAGATCACAGGATCTGTTCTAAATATTAGAAAAAGGAATGAGATGCTGTGCTTGATATTATCTTGTCTCCAATGTGAACTTAATTCAGATTTAATGCAATTACTCCGTGTTGATTAAATCTCAAACTGTTATTAAAAAACTGAATTATTGAGGTTTACCATTTATATAACAAGTTTGGCCTTCTACATTGCACCATAAACCTTAATCATTATGTTGGCAATAATCGCTTTGTGGTTATTTAACATAAATAATTACTTCAGTTACTAAAATGAGATGATGCAGCATTATACTGTCCCCACAACTTGTAGGATAGCACTGCTTGCTATTGCTACTGGAATTACTTAACTCTTAGCATGCAGTTATTTTTCTCTGTTTCCATCTGGTGAATACTAAATACAATAATGTTTAGGTCTTTGCCACTGAATCTTTCTCTGACACTTCTTAATTTTACTATACCTGCCTCTAAATAATGTCATCTACCTCCTCAGGCTCTTTTATTTATCATGGAATAGGGATTTACCAGCAAAAATAGAGCCTTTCAGAGAAATCAATTGGGATTTGGAACCTAGCTCTCTTCTTTCCCCATCTGGATTATAAATTATCTACTCTATGAAAAATATTCCATCAGCATATTTTTGCTGGTTTTTTTTTTTTTTTTTTTTTTTTTTTTGCGATTTTTCATTTTTTTCCTTTGGTAACAAACATTTGTACGGGGATTTTAACAAAATTGTTCTTAGTCCTGTCTGTGCCAAGCAGGGTTAATAACTGAGACTCTGGCTTCTTGGCCTCATGAAGTTTACCATCCAGGGGGGAAGGTCATGGGGGCCAATATTTTCCTGCTCTGAAATCATAGCATAAAGCTAGAAGGAGGCAGTGCAGGGCTGTGTTTATCTCATCCTGGGTCATAAGTCATAATTCTAACTCTTGAGAATCTTTTAAGGTTAATGTCAAGTTTTATAAATGGCCTTCAGCTGTTTTGAGTCTGAAGTCATCTTTTGCACCTGAGTTTGAGGTTCTTTACTCGGCTCTTCTTTGTCACTTATTAAATAGAGGCTCTGCTCTAGAGAGATACAATGGGGTCCATGATGCTTAGGATACATTTTGGTGCAGAATGAGTGTATAAATTCTGCCTCTGTCACTCATTTATTGATGTGGATTTTAGAAAGACTCTTCAGATACGTAGAGCTGTGTTTTTTCATCAGTAAAACACGTATAGCAATGCCTACTTTCTGGAGTTGACAGAAAGACTTGGGATAATGCATGGAAGTCACTGGGCACAGTGGCTGGCACATTGTTCTTGCTCAGGTAAATGGCAGCTGTATTACCCCTTATTGATGATGAATTTACTATAGAGGCGACCTCTGGGGATAAAGTGGTTCTTGTACACAAGCAGTATGTCAGGACATGCATTTGTTGTCCATTTGTCTTAGAATATTTCATGAGAAATTAACAAAGAATGGCACACGTGTTCCTACCTCACTGTCATGTACCCACCGCAGGCACTTTCAATCAATCACAGTGAGCCCAGACATAGCCTCATAATCTTTCTCCAAACAGTATTCCAGGCAGCTACTACTAATCAATTGCTATTGACATGAAAGATGAATCCTATTTGCCATCTAATAGGTAAACAGCAAAGAGACAGATAAGAAATAGAGAGCTTAAGAAATTAGGAACACGGACGGGGAAGGTATTTGGGTCCGAGGCACAGGAAATTGTGAGGCAGAAGCCCCCTTGGGGAATGGTAAAGCACTAACTGGAACATTCTGGAGCCCACATAACAGAACACAAGCGTGCAGCAGTTTGACGCATTTACCAGTATGTAAGTGATTTTCCATTCTGGCTATTTTACAAGAGCCAGCCACAGCCTGCTCACTTCAAAGGGTGACAATGTACATAGCAATTTGCCTGTCACTGATTTACTCTGGTAACTTATCTCATAGCCAAATAAAATAAGTAATAAAATATTTTTAAAGAAATTGATGAATTTCTTCAAAGGCAATGTTTAGCTGGACCTGACATTGATTTAAAGTGCAGATCTGGGCTGATTCATGATCCCTAATTCCCAGACTCTAGCCTACTTAGACCCTGGGTTGTGCCCCTCGCATGCCTCTCTCTCAGAGTTGGACAGAGTCAACATGAGATAATCCTCACACTTTGGGCCCAGGCAGATTTACAGCCCATCTCTAGGTTTGATAAAGTCATACTCTTTTCTCTAAAGAGACGTGTTCTGTCTTAACTATGAACTCACACACAGTGAATCGTAAGCCCAAACACATAACCATTTAAAAGATGCTGCAAGAGATCAAAGGACAAATGTTTCACAAAAGGATGGCAAGCTCTTGCCACTGTGGTGGTCTCTAAGCCTCTGAGACACAGTTAAATACCCATTTGCTTGCAGTTGGTCGGATAGCAGGAGTTTAGGTTCATGAGCATGCCAAATGAAATATCAAACAGAAAGCCTTCCTGGCAGTTCCCAAGGCCCAGCTAGCTTTCACTATGGTATTTGGCAGACTGGACTGTATATTATCGCTTTCAGTCTTGTTCTGAGATCAGCTGGTCAAATAACATCACTCTAAATGTACCTAAGGACTCTTGACTTTGGGGAACAAAATACAGTGAGAGGGCTTGGTCACATTTGTCCCACCAGGTGCAAGGTCGCTTTTACATGAATGGCTGTAAAGGATCAGATGTAGTGATCACTGTAAAATCAGGATCGTGACAGTTCTATGTGTGGCTGGGTTTGGTCACTTTGTTTTGGATGAAATGGTAGACATAGTGTGCACCCATTCTAATACATACGGGTTGTTTATAGGGAGGGTGTGGTAGGTAAAACTAATGAACATGAAAATATCATGACTTCTAAAGATGTATAAAATTTTAAAGCTACAGCTTTTATTCCCCCTTGATTTTATGGATTTCCAACATAAGACAACTTGAGGGTATAGTAAGAGCCAAAAATATGCTTGTGTTTTAAAAATGTATACTATTACAAATAAGTACTATGTACTTTACGACTTGGAAGACATCAAGAACTCTGAGTTCCATTCTGAACACTAGAGCAGAATCAGGATAGTAACAAATAGGATTGGCTCAAAAAAGTATGGGGCCGGTGCCGTGGCTCACTTGGTTAATGCTCTGCCTGCAGTGCCAGCATCCCATATGGGCGCCGGGTTCTAGTCCCGGTTGCTCCTCTTCCAGTCCAGCTCTCTGCTGTGGCCCGGGAAGGCAGTGGAGGATGACCCAAGTGCTTGGGCCAGACCAGGAGGAAGCACCTGGCTCCTGGCTGCGGATCAGCACAGTGCCAGCCGTAGCGGTCACTTTGGGGGTGAACCAATGGAAGGAAGATCTTTCTCTCTGTCTCTCTCTCTTACTGTCTAACTCTGTCAAATAAAAAAGTATGATCAGAATTGTGCAGTATCTCCTGTAGAATGAATGTTGAAGAGAATGGAAATATTGAACTTAGACTATACTCGTGGAGGAGCCGGCATTGTGGTAAAGTCACTGCCTGTGACATCGGCATCCCCAAATGGGTGATGGTTCTAGTTCCAGCTGCTGCAACTTCAGATCTAGCTCCCTGCTAATGGCCTGGGAAAGCAACAGTACAGGCCCCAAGTTCTTGGGCTCCTGCTATCCATTTGGGAGATTTGAATGGAGCTCCTGGTTCCTGGCTCAGCCCCAGCCATCATAGCTATTCAAGGAGTGAACCAGCAGTTGGAAGATCGCTGTCTCTCTGTCTTTCCCTGTCTTTCTGAACTCTTTCAAGTAGGCAGGCAGGTAGATAGATAGATAGATAGATATTTTTTAGGAAAGATTTGGTGAGGGTAGAACTTTAAAAATTGTTAAAGTTACTGCTAAAGGGGAGAGAGATTAACTTTACTCCACATAGCAGAACTTTGTCCATGGATGACAGTCACTCAAAAACAAATTTTGGCATTAAGTTATCTGTTGTGGCAGTTAAGATGCCATATAGAGGGCCAGTGTTTTGTCATAGCAGGTAAAGCTGCAGCCTGTGACACTGACATTCCATACAGTTGCTAGTTCATGTCCTGCCTGCTCTGCTTCCAATCCACCTCCTTGCTGATGGCCTGGGAAAAGCAGTAGAAGATGGCCCAGGTGTTAGGGTCCCACTCACATGGGAAATCCTGGTGAAGTTCCTGGCTCCTGTCCTTGGCCTGGCTCAGCCCAGGCCCTTTCCCTTTCAGCCATCTGTGGTGTGAACAAATGAATGGAAGACTGATATCTCTCTCTTTCTCCCTCCTTCCCTCCTTCCCACTCTCTCTCCCTCCCTCCCTTCCTCTGTGTGTGTGGTGGGGTGGGGTGGGGATGGTGAGTGTATGTCTGAAACTCTGACTTTCAAATAGATAATTAATTAAAAAAAACATGTCACTTAGGATGCCAACATCTAACATATGAGTGCCTGGGTTTGAGTTGGGCTCCATCCACTTGAATGCCAGCTTCCTGTAAGGTATATCTTGGGAGGCAGTGATGATAGTTCAAGTAGTTATGCTCCTGCCATCCATGTGAGAGGACTCTGGGGAGATCCTGTTTCTCACTGACCCAGTCTGGCTCTTGAGGGCATTTGGGAAGTGAACCAGCAGATTGGAGATAGCTACCATTGTCTCTCTCTCTTTTAAATATATACTAATTTTTTTAAGATGGATTTATTTATTTGAAAGTCAGAGTTACAGACAGAAGGAGAGGTGGGGGGAGTGTCTTCCATCTGCTGGTTCACTCCCTGGTTGGCCGCAACAGCTGGAGCTGCGCCAATCCAAAGCCAGGAGCCAGGAGCTTCTTCCGGGTCTCCCATGTGGGTGCAGGGACACAAGGACTTGGGCCATCTTCTACTGCTTTTCCAGGCCATAGCAGATAGCTGGATCAAAAGTGGAGCAACCAGGTCTGGAACCAGTGCCCACATGGGATGCCGGCACTGCAGGAGGCTGCTTAACCTGCTACACCACAGCACCGGATATGTACTAATTTAAAAAATTATCCAAGAGTTCTGGATAATATTTTCATAAGTCTACCTAAAAATAAAATGATACTTGCTATCTTGCAAGGTAATGAAAATGCTTCAGATTGAAGTGATCATTGTGAAGACTACTTGTCAAAGATATTCCAAAATGTCAGTGTTACCTGATGGTTCCTGTCTTAGAATACATAAATACAGGGGCAGGCACTGGGGTACAGCACGTTAAGCCACCACCTGCATTGCCAGCATCCCATATGGGTGCTGGTTTGTGATTGTAATTGATGTTAGTCTCTTTCTGCCACACAGAGTATATGACTCTGACTTGCAGTGTCACTCATTTATGCATTGCTGTGAATAAAGGGACTATGTTATGGTTTGGTTACGAAGATAAAAAGTATAGAATGCATGGGTTGGGGCTGACATTGTGGCCTAACTGCCTGAGATTCTGGCATTCCATATGGGCACTGGTTCACGTTCCAGCTACTCCACTTCTGATCCACCTCCCTGCTAATGTCCTGGGAAAACAGATTAAGGTTCAAGTGCTTCATGGGAAACCCAGAAGAAGCTCCTGGCTTTGGCTTGGCCCAGCCCTGCTGTTGGAACCATTTGGGGAATGAATCAGCAGATGAAAGATCTCTCCCTGTCCTCTCTGTCTCTGTAACTCTTTCAAATCATTAAATAAATCTTAAGGATACATAATACAATAACAATTCAGTAAAGGTAAATATATTACCATCTTTTTTCAACAAAAAAAAAGGACGATGTGAATAAGGCTTAAATTTAACATTTCATATATTGAAGTACATGGGGAACTTGCTGCTGGTAAGTTGAAAGTAGAGAATTAAAGTTGGACTAAAGATGTAGGTAACAGAAATTAAAGCTTCTTGGAGCTGAAAGAGTTCTGCCAACTGGCATACAATTGTGATGGGGTGGAAATGGACCAATAAGAAAAGGGAACCTAAAGTTGCTCTTTCAAAGAATGTGTGTGTGTGCACGCACACACCCACAAATCTGTATGTGGGATGCTAAGCAGGCAAGAGAGTGAGAAAGCGAGGAAGAGTGAAAGCAATTTCTAAGAGAGAGGCAAAAGGTATAACCAAAGAAGATAACTCAAAATTCAGAAAGAGGGAGAATTAACATTGGAAATGGAAGCCAAAGAAAGATAAGAAAGTGAATCTAAAAGAAATGAGTAGGCTACACATGGGGAGAGAAATGATAAGGAAGCCAGATGTGGTCTGGCTCAAGTGGCCAAAGGAAAAACTCAATCTGTGAATGGAATCGGGAACGCTGCCTCTTCCAGCCAGTGGACATATTTGAGAACTGTTTATGCTGGTCTCAACTTCATATGTTTACTCAGCAGGTGCACCTTAGATCTATGGATCAGTTCTGATCTAGGCAGAACTGGGATGTGATACGCATGATTTTTCCCCTTTCTCTCTTCTATAAGTCATTCACAGCTCAGGCTCCACCAGTAACCCCTCATCTAGCATCTGTCCTTTCTGGCACCACACCTCCATCAAGAGTTTCATTACCCTGATCACTGCCGCCGCCATCCACGTTCCCTTCAGTTAATGTGCTCCCCTGTGTGGCTGTTCTCACCCTGTCTTCCACAAGTGACTATTACCAGAGAAATGGCTCATTCTCAGGAAACAGACACTTTGTCTTCAGCATGCTACAGTGATAAATTAGCCATGTTCTGTCCTCATGAGATCAGGTTAGATGAGTTTTCAGATTTTTTTCTTTCTGAACCAAGCAATGTGAAATTACAGATTTTCCATGCAGACGCACCCCATCTTTTGTTATCCAAGCCAGGATAGTTTCTCTAATGATGGACATCAACTCCAGTCCAAATGAAGTCCAAGCCACAGTAGCTGCTGTAAACATGAACATCAAGTCCAATTAAAATGAAGGTTTGTAGGGCTTGGGAGATTTAGGTGTGAGTTTTTGTCACAATAGAACCTAACAAATTGCCATCTCTCTTCCTATATCTACTTCCTGTAGCTTGAGTGATACAGTCTATCCAAGCAATAGATTTTGCATCTGAATGAATTTTTGCAACAACAGAGAATTATGAAAATGCCATTAAAGTTTTAACACTTTGGGTTTTTAGATCTCCTCTGTGTCATGTGCATCCTCAAGCATGACTTAATTTTAAAATGGGAGAAAAAGAAAAATTATGGCTAGCATTATGATGTTGAATAAGGTTTATAATAGCAATAATCCCCCATGAAAACAGTTGTTATCATAGTTAATGCCCATTTTGTCAGTGTGTTAACCTTCCCCGGCTCTGCCTCGGGCCATTAAATGGCCAACCATTTGTTAAGCACCCCAGAGCAAGCAATTTCAGGGGGAATATTGCTGAGCTCATTTGCTAAGAAAAGAACCTCAGATGACAGTGATAAACTTTCCACAGGTTCATGTACACACATGTATCTCTACATAGACTTTTTCCACATCCTTCCTGTAGGAAGCTCCTGCCCTATAAATTATCTCTGGGACTGTCAGAGTGGTTCTGCAGCCCTGCAGTATCCATTCTCACTCATGCAGGTCATCTCAATACTTGGACCCCTGCCATTCTCGCCCAAGTCTCAGCTGACATTGGGGTTTTAGGTATTTGTTAATTTCAACTGCAACCCTCAAGAATAGATCATGTCTGAAACATACTTAAAGCATATAATGGAAGAACAGCATGAAAATGTTACTTGTAAGCAAGTACAAGAAAATGAAGGGATGAAATATCTCCATCATCTAGAGATAGCTTTCTCCTGAATAGTCACAATTTCACAATAAATTCTGTTGTTCATTTACTTAGAGTTAAATGCAATCAATGTTTTATATATATCATCTCCTTTAATCCTAACTGCCTTTAAACAACGTTGGTATGATTAGTATTTCTAATAGATAGAAAAAGGAACAGAATTTGAAATCAGGCTGTTTGATTCCAAGCTCTTCGATACCATGGTGATAAATACATTGATTTCCATATCAGGACTAAATGGGCAAGGTTTAAAAATGTGACTGGCTGCTCTCTCACTTTCATTATATTTCAGTTCTGTACCGGACCAGCCAGTTATGATCAAGGGTGCGATGATTACTGAAGTTTGTTAAGCTCACCTGTTTGTTTTTGTCCAGATAGACTACCTTGGATGTCTTGTCCAACTGTCAGCTGGTTTTCAAAGTCACAACAATAGAGTTCCATTACATAAAACACTGATCAAGGATACTGTCATGTGTTTTTTTTTTAACTTATTCTTTCACATTAGAAATAACTTTATGTTCTGCCAACATAAAGCCTCAGTTGTTCCAGAATTATCAATCTCTAGTCCTGGACAGGGTTCACTTGATGCATTAAAGGTAGCTACGAGTATCTGCAGGTATTTCTTTCAGGGGAGAGTTATGTCATACCGGTACCGTTTTAGGGAAAAGGATGCAGGTATGTTATGTAGGTTTTGACATAATTAGTCATTTCATTAATGAAATAATTAGACCTCCTTAATCAAAGGTGAATTTCTTCCTTAAAGCTTAGTTTGAAGAATCAAATGGGCGTAACAGTAGGAGGCACAAAAATTGGTTCAGAGGAGACAGGAAAAATTTTAATGAGGGAGAGATCTTTTCTCATTAAGCTTCTAATTTGGTAAGGCTATGTTCTATATTTAATTTTTACTTCCCATCATCATTTTCACCATAGTTAACACTGTCAACTGCTAATATCAGATGAGAACCATACATAATACATGCAAGACAATGCCAAGGGATGAGAAAAACTGTGGATTGTTTGCCATGATTATGGTTAGTTCTTGATTTCTTGAATTGACAGAAGACTCAGAGCCAAGCCAGCTCTCTAAATTCAGAGAAAATCCTACACTCTTGATTAGCCATTGCCTTCAATTGTCATAGCAACTCAGTATTTTCAGGCTATGAAAGCCCAATTAGAATTTAAAAACTATGGAAGTATCATGATTAATCCTCTTTTACCTCACCACCAAACACCTAAAATTTACAAACTATTCTAAAGTTATAAAGAAATATCCAATTCACTCTTTCCCAAATACTCAAAATCCAAGAATATTCCAGTGGAAGAAGTGAGAAGCTGGCTCATTGGCATATGAGTATCAGCTCTCTGTAAAAGTAGTTCTTTTTGTCATCACTTAATAGTTGCAAGTTTTTCTTACTTGGTGTTCTTGTTGGCTGAAAGTCATAGACATCTCAGTATTGCTCAAATTAAATAGGCTATCCCACCTCTGTGTCTGTTAGGGTTCCTTGGAATCAAGGTGTTTGAAAGCAACAAACCCAAATGTTTGCTCTGTATGAGGATAAAACTGGGGCTTTAGTTTTCTGCAAATTTGTAACATAAACATACAGGATAGCCTTAGATAAGCATGATGCTGTAAGATACTGTTCATTCATGCTAACCTCCAATAAATGTTAAGATCAATTGTAAGGTGTCTACAAGTAATGGTGTCTAATGTTAATGTATAAAAGTTTGCAAGTTTTCTTTCATAAATTAGAAGAGAATCAAAGTAATCCCTATAATAAAGCCATTCTCATTCCTGTATGTTCTGATCCATTTTCTTGGGTAGGAAAATAGTAGAAAGGCAACTAATCAAAAAGTACAGAGGAGTAGGCATTTGGTCTACTGATTAGGCTGTCCCCTAGAATGCCATTATCCCACATCAAGAGAACCCATGCGGAAATCCCAACTGTGTTCCCAACTGAAGCTCTCTGTTAATGTACACCCTGGGAGGAAGTGGTAATAGATCAAGAATTTGGGTCCCTGCTACCCACATGAGAAACCCAGATTGAGTTCCTGGCTCCCAGCTTTGGTCCGCCAGCCACTGCAAGCATTTAAGGGGAGTGAAAAAGTATATGGGAGCTCTCTGTCAGTCTTTCTCTTGAATACATAAATAGGTAATTTTTTTTAAGTGCATAGAATTTGTGTCCTGCATGTTGGTGTCATGCCATTCTACTACCAGACTGAAACTGCTTTAAGGAGAACCCATGGAGACCAAAGATCTGACACAGCATGAGTAACAAATGAGACTCTCAGTACTACTGGGCAGCCATACTGGGAACTGAGGCTTGAAGCAGGAGGAGGTAGAAGAGTAAGGTTCCGGGGCTGGTGCCATGGAGCAGGGGGTTAATCCTTCACCTGTGGCGTCGTCATCCCATATGGGTGCCAGTTCTGGTCCTAGCTGCTCCTCTTCTAACCCAGCTCTCTGCTATGGCCTGGGAAAGCAGTAGAAGATGGCCCAAGTCTTTGGGCCCCTGCACCCACGTGGGAGACCAGCAGGAAGCACCTGGCTCCTGGCTTCAGATCGGCACAGCTCCAGCCGTTTCGGCCATTTGGGGAGTGAACCAACAGAAGAAAGACCTTTCTTTCTGTCTCTTCTTCTCACTGTCTGTAACTCTAATTCTCAAATAAAATAAAATCTTGGGGCCGGTGCTGTGGCACAGTGGGTTAATGCCCTGGCCTGCAGTGCCTGCATCCCATATGGGTGCCAGTTCTAGTCCCAGCTGCTCCTCTTCCGATCCAGCTCTCTGCTATGACCTGGTAAAGCAGTAGAAGATGGCCGAAGTCCTAGGGCCCCTGCACCTGCATGGGAGGCCTGGAGGAAGTGCTTGGCTCCTGGCTCCTGGCTTTGGATTGGCGTAGCTCTGGCTGTTGCAGCCATTTGGAAAGTGAACCATCAGATGATAGAGTTCTCTCCCTCTCTCTCTCTGCATCTCCTCTCTCTGTGTAACTCTGACTTTCAAATAAATAAATCTTTAAAAAATAAATAAATAAATAAATAAAATCTTTAAAAAAAAAGAGTAGGTTTCCTCTCTTTGTCCCCTTCTTGCTTTTCTTTAATAGCTGCCCTGGGCTGATAATTTTAAATTAAATTTCCTAGATGTGGATGTGCAAATAAGTGACAAAGTCTAATTTATAACTGATTTATTAGCTCTAAGCCTGTGCTCTCCAAAGAGCTGTTCCCCCACAGTAATCCTCTGACAGAAAGAAGGTGGGCTCCCGCAGGGAGAGGAGCAACCCTTGGAATCTCAGGGCCCACTGCAAAGACAGAGCCTACTTCAGGGTGCAATCGCCTGTCAATGTGTTTGCGTGACCTGAGTTTACATTTCCACAGGGAAGGAGGCCAACAGGGGCTGTGACACTTCTGTGTGCTGGGAGTCAGTATAGTGGGGATGTCTTGAAAACCTTTTCTTCAAAGATTTATTTGTTTGAAAGACTGACTGCATAGAAAGAGGGAGAGAGACGGATGGAGAAGGAGAGGGAGAGAAAGAGGAAGAGAGAGAGAGAGGAGAGAATGAGCTTTCATCTATTGGTTCACTTCTCAAATGACTACAGGGCTGGGCCATGTCAGAGCCAGGGTGAAGCCAAGAACCAAGAACTTGACCTTGGTATCCCACATGGGTGGTAGGGTTTGGAGGACTTGAGACATTTTCTGCTACCTTCTCAGGCACATTAGCAGGAATGTTGGGTCAGAGGCAGAGCAACAGGGACTGAAACCAGCACTCTAATATGGGATGCCAGTGTTGCAAATGATAACTCTGTGCACCACAATGCCAGCCCCTCAAAAACCATTTTTGATTCCAGCATATGGAGATAAGTCTTTTTTGTTTGTTTGTTTTGACAGGCAGAGTGGACAGAGAGAGAGAGAGAGAGAGAGAGAGAGAAAGGTCTTCCTTTGCCATTGGTTCACCCTCCAATGGCCGCCACGGCTGGCGCACCGTGCTGATCCGAAGGCAGGAGCCAGGTGCTTCTCCTGGTCTCCCATGGGATGCAGGGCCCAAGCACTTGGGCCATCCTCCACTGCCTTCCCGGGCCACAGCAGAGAGCTGGCCTGGAAGAGGGGCAACCGGGACAGAATCCCATGCCCCGACTGGGACTAGAACCACGTGTGCCGGCGCCGCAAGGCAGAGGATTAGCCTAGTGAGCCACGGTGCCAGCCTGGAGATAAGTCTTTTATTCTCTCTCCCCTATTCTAACTCTCCCAGCTTCCTGATCTTTTCCACACAGCCTCCCACCTCCTGCTGCTCAAGTCCTAACTCTAGGTAGGGCTGCCCATTGTGTCAAGAGTTCCATTTGGTCCTTGTCTGTATAAGAACCCTTGATCGAAGAACCCATAAAGAGCTTGGGTCTTTAAAAGCATAATTTAATAAAATCCAGGAACAATAGCTACTGAGCATTCTTTTTAACTTGTACATCTTTTAAAATCCCCAGTTAACATTGGTGTGGAAAGCTCAAAATAAACTCTACCAGTGAGGGGCCAGCACTGTGGCACACTAGGTTAAACCGCTGCCTGTGGTGCCGGCATCCTATATGGATGCCAGTCCAAGTCCAGGCTGCCCCACTTCCAGTCCAGCTCTCTGCTAATGTATATGTAAAAAGCAACAGCAAATGGCCCAAGTTCTTGAACCCCTACACCCACCTTGGAGATTGAGAGGAAGCTCCTGGCTCCTGGCTTTGGCCTGGCCCAGCCACGGTCATTGCGGCCATCTGGGGAGTGAACTAGTAGATTGAGGATTTCTCTCTGTCACTGCCCATCTCCCTGTAATTCTGCCTTTCAAATAAATAGATACATCACAAAACATAAACCCTACCCATGGGCTACAGACTTAGTTTTGCCCCCAGTAATAACAGGGCTGCGTGGACATGGTGGCAAGCTGCTTGCCAGTTCATTTATTGCTCAGCACATCAACCTGAACATATTCCCTAAATTTTCTTTCCTCCCAGAAAAAAACAATACACACACACACAACACACTCCACACCCCACTCTCCACACCTCTTCTGAAAGACAAAAGGCACAGATAAATTGTAAGAGGGCAATGGATCAAAGCCAATTATTTTTTATTCATTCACTCTACAATGTTTAACAGCTACTGTGAATTAATAAATTATTTGCTGAACAGCAACAATGAACCAGAGCGACTGCTGGAACTACAGTTAGGAGGTAACTGGTTTGTTGTGTCAATGAGAACAGAAACACAGCCCAGCTCATGACTTGGTGCTCCAGGCCCTGAGTGACAGCACTGTCAGAATAGGGAGCAAGCAGCTTTAATAGTTGGCAGTGGGAAATGCCTCCTGAACAGGTGCAATACATCTTGCCACAGCTGGTAAAAGAAGGCATGAAACATGATCAGGGCTCTGTGAATATTGAAGTGGATGAATGAATCAAGAAATGAATAAAGAATGAAGGCTAGTGTTACAGGAAAATAGAGAAAAGTAATGAAGTGTGATGCTCTACTGCTAAAATCTGTGTCTCAGCCTCAGTTCTCTGTTCCATAAAATGGGGATCATATTGCCAGCTTTCCTGCATTTAAACAGGAAGAACTTGCTGCATAGCATACAGACAACGCTGGATACTTTGTATTCACTGAATACTTACTAGCTGAATCTGAATCTGGGATTAACTCAGAGAAGTGTTTCAGGTGTGGCTGTAGCCAGGTGCCATGGAGATGAATCCTGGAAGAGGTGAGAATTAACCCTTGGTGCCCCAGTAATTCTTGGTATAGTATTTGGGTAAACTGGCTACTTCCTACAGTCTCTCTCCCTCTCTCTTTTTATTCTTTTCCACGATTATTCTTTGTGCCCATCACTCCCATTCCTTTTTGTTAGTTCTTTCAGTTTGTCAGTAGCCTTTGCATAGGGACTTCATGATCAGGGCTGTTTGGGACATCATTGAAAAGATAGGTGAAGGCCAGGCTGCATAAGTTTTTGGAAGCTACAGATTATATGTTCTTACTGATGGGGAACTTTTGGAATATTTGGGATACAGAAGTAATGATATGAAGATATTACAGGAATTGAAACAACAAGAAATTATCAATTTGTTTTAAGGGCAGTAAGAATTCAGTCAAGGGACAGTAGATTCTTTTGCAGTTATTAGAATAATGCAAGTTTTTTTTTTAATTTTTTTTGACAGGCAGAGTGGACAGTGAGAGAGAGAGACAGAGAGGAAGGTCTTCCTTTTGCGGTTGGTTCACGCTCCAATGGCCGCTGTGGCTGGCGCACCACGCTGATCTGTAGCCAGGAGCCAGGTGTTTCTCCTGGTCTCCCTTGTGGGTGCAGGGCCCAAGCACTTGGCCATCCTCCACTGCACTCTCGGGCCATAGCAGAGAGCTGGAATGGAAGAGGAGCAACCAGGACAGAATCTGGTGCCCCGACCAGGACTAGAACCCGGGGTGCCGGCGCTGCAGGCGGAGGATTAGCCTATTGAGCCGCGGCACCAGCCAGAATAATGCAAGTATAATGTGGTTTGTATCTGGACTGTACCATGGGAATAAAACATAAGAGAGATACAAAAACGATCTCAAAGGGAGAATCAGCAGAACTGCATCATCAATTAGGTTTTAGGAATAAAATAAAGAATTTAAGTTAACACTAAAAAATGTTCATTTTATTGTCTTTAGTTGCTTTGAAAAATATTATATTTTAAAACCGGTGACAAGTTTTCTTACTAATCACCTTATTAGTTATATATATGGAGAAATATATATGTAGCTGCATGTATAATATACGTGTATATCTATCATTAGCAAAGTTGTCTATACATACAAGATTACATACATACAGACATACATATACACATATGTACACATATGTATGCCTGTTATACAGACATTTGTATGATTGATATGATATATTTGTACTTTGATGGATTTATGTTTTTGTTTTCACTGGTGCTCCAAACCAAAATAAGGAAAGTGGTATTAGAACCTGGGTCTCTGATTTGAAAGACTCCCTCGGCACACAGTCCAAGCCCCCCACCCCAATATTTCATCTCATTAGTTGGGAAAGTAGTAAGGCTCTAGGTAAATCAATAAGTAGTCAATACAATTACGTATTCATCTAATGTGATTTGAAGAGTTTGTTTGGGGTAACAAGACCCTGAGTTGTTGCCTGCTCTGTTCTACTTATTAAGAGTCAGATATATGCTACAGGATCTCATCTCTCTACCAGATAGAATATTTATTATTTACTCAGCAAAGTCAGTACACTTGTTAAAAGATTATTATCCCTTTTTAATGATGTAGTTGATCTTCCTAGATCCCAATTCAGAAAGAAGGAATTTCAGATTTTCTCTTTTCCATATGGAAAAGCCTCCAGCATCAAAGTCATCAGCTCCACTAGTATATTTAATATTAGAAATTGGGGCCAGCGCTGTTGCACAGTGGATTAACGCCCTGGCCTGAAGCACCAGTATCATATATGGGTGCAGGTTCGAGACCTCGCTGCTGCACTTAGGATCCAGCTCTCTGCTGTGGCCTGGGAAAGCAGTAGAAGATGGCCCAAGTCTTTGGGCCCCTGCACCCATGTGGGAGACCCGGAAGAAGCTCCTGGCTCCTGGCTTCAGATCGGCACAGCTCCGGGCATTGCAACCAATTGGGGAATGAACCATTGGATGGAAGACCTCTCTCTCTCTCAATCTCTCTCTCTCTCTCTGTCTTTCCTCTCTCTGTGTATCTCTGACTTTCAAATAATAAATAAATAAATCTTTTAAAAAAAAGAAATGCATCAGGCATCTTAGCTGTTGTTTGTCTGAGTTCTATAACTTATGAGAGTTTGCAAACTCTAGCCTCCCTGCTAAAAATCTATTTAAACATCACCAATGGCAGGTGAAACTGACAGGTTAAAGGAAAAAAACCCTATTCATATATTTCCTTTTTAGAGTCAGACGCATTATAAAGCATTACAGTCAAGGCTGCTTCAAGATTTTAAAGAGCTTTTCCAAAGGAGGTCTTTATGAAGATACATTAGCATGTGCAAATTAAGATTCTTCATATACTATGCAACAGTTAACGCAGAAGGGAAAATATAAAGGCGAACAATCAGAGACAGCCCAAAGCTAATTAATTGCCTATCTCTGGGCTCAGTAGATGGCAGTGCATTTATCTAGGCTTTTTCACTTCTCTCTATGAGAAGGAAGCTTGCTTTTCATTTTCATATTACCAAATCTTGAAAAGGCAGCTCTCACCTAAAACAGTTTATTCACACATGGATTTCCTCCAGTATGGACAGTCAGTGTAATTCTAATTAAAATGTATTTGTGAAACATTTTTTTCTCACCCTGTAGGTTATTCTTTCATACATCAATAAATGATGTTGTACTAATCTAATACTTCAAACAAAATAATGATAGGGACAGCTTACTTCTAATACATCTTAACCATAATGTTTTACATATAGGGAAACTGAGGATCTGTGCAAGAATCAGAAAGACTTGTCCTTTGCCATACAATACAGATGACATTGGGACATGATCTTCTGACCCTAGACCTAGTATAATATGTTCTTCCTTAATAGGTCTGATTATTCACATGGCTGAATTAAAATCTCAATGAGAAACTTTTGAGTTTACATGAATCTGTCATCAATATTGTCTCCCCACCCTTCCCACCCCTAAAAATAGCCAAAGGAAAATAAATTTAAATGGATTCAGTAGAAACACTTTATTCACTAATATGCTAATTGAGTGGCAATTGAGAGTGCAGATTGACACACCAAGATAATAGACATGTAGTTGTAGACATATCTTGCTAGGCAGAATTTGATCTATTGTGACTGTTCAGCTTTTTTCTCTCTAGGAGGTCATCCCCTTGCCATTTTATAACCCTGTTCATTAACACAGCCTAAGAAATAAATGCATTGCTCATGTCTTGCAGATTGCTTTAGATTTAGTCTATAAGACTTGTTAGCAATACCACTAATGTTCTAATGTTCATTTTCCATATTTTCTGGTTAAATATAAGTACATTGATAAAATTTAATATACAAAAATGAGGAAAGGAGTTTGCATTAAGAACAACTATTACCTTAAAATTATAATTAAAAAAAAAAAAGAATATATAGATCGTCAAGATGGACCTGACTTAACAGACCACTTGATAGCTCCCTATTCTATGACTAGAGGGAGGTAGTGCTGTGTCTTGGCTAAGGTTACAGACACAAAACAAATAAAGCAGAGACTGCTCACTGAACCAAAGATTTCTTTTAGAATCTTCATTCATCCATCAAGATTCAGTTCAGTCACTTTGATACTAGAAATCCTGTGTGGGCTGCCACAGCCTCAGGGGGGGACTTGCTTCTAGAGGGGTTGGAATCAGTCAGGAGCCAGCAAAGTGAAAGCAAGCGGGTTTTATTACAGAAAGCATCAAAGAGCAGGCTACTTGATACAGCAGTCTTGTGTGATTTCAACTCCTTTTGGTGGGTTTCACAAATCTATATTAATAGCCAGGTGGAATATTCATCTGTATTTCTGGAAAAGAAACAGTGACTTCCAGGAATTAGGAATTCGCTGCTTTTCTCTCTATGCTCTCTTCCATGGGTTGTCGTGGTGATTATAAACTGTCATGGCATGAAGGGGAGTGTTTAGTGCTTTTTACTGTATGAATGCTTTGTAATGGGGTCTGGATTCTCTTGAGGCCAGATTAGGAGGCGTCTTGGATCTGGTTGAGTTGAGCCAGTTCTTTTGTTTACTTGCCCACTTCCTGGTGGGTGAAGTTGGGGCTTGCCACACTCCATCTTGATTTCTTTTACTTCCAGAAAAGATTATTATCTCTATGGGGTGAGCAAGTTGCTCTTTGTTTTCATGCTACCCTATGCTTGCTTCTGTCTGTGTACCCAGCATGTCACATTGACATTTTGTATGAATGGCTCTCAAGATAAGTGCTAAGTTTTTTGTGTGTGTGTGTGAAGATGTATAACTTTTTTAAAAGATTTTATTTTTTTTTTATTTGAGATGCAGAGTTACAGAGAGAGAGAGAGAGAGAGAGGTCTTCTATCCATTGGTTTACTCACAAATGGCTGCCACAGCCAGAGCTGGGCTGATCTGAAGTCAGGAGCCAGGAGCTTCTTCCAAATCTCCCACGTGGGTGCAGGGGCCCTTGCACTTGGGCCATCTTCCACTGTTTTCCCAGGCCATCAGCAGAGAGCTGGATCAGAAGTAGAGCAGCTGGGACTCAAACTGGCAGCCACATGGGATCCCAGCACCACAGAAGAGGGTTAACCTACTGCACAGCCCTGGCCACAGTGCTGAGGGTTTTGATGACAAGCACCAACTTATTTTCATCCGTATATCCATAGCATTGAGTTCAATTGTCTCTTAGTGAAGCCTCTTCAACTTTTAGGGAGATATTATGTAAAGTGAAGTAGAACCCAGTATGTTTCTGTTAGAAGTTAAAACTTACCACGCTAACTCATTTTGTACAAAATAAGCTATTAAATGCCATGATTTTATTTTAATTATTTTTAATAGGAAATAATATAATGACTGAGCATTAGTAATAAGTATCCCTAAAACCAGAAAGATGACAAAGATGATCAATCCATACTATGGCATCTTGAGGGTTGCCAAGGATTATTGAAAGTCATTTATTTCCTGATTTTTGTGTCTCAAATAACTATCATATTATGCCAAAAAAGAGCATTTTACTAGGATCCACTGTGTAGATAGCTAAGCGTATATTGATTGACAGGGTGTCTACAAACAACCAGAGAATTGTCTTAGATCTCTGCTTTTATCTTCTGCGGCCATCACTGGTCTCAAACTCTCCTCTTCAGGGGATGAGCCCTTTTCCCCTAAGAGCACTGGCATATTTCAGAAAAGATAAGGCTGCATCTGCACACCTCTTCATATCCTTTGTTTTCTAAGAAAATCCAGCCAGAGTCATCTGACAAGACTGTTCCATCCTGACATGGATTGCTTCCCCTTAAGTGAGTGACAGGTATACAGTTGGAGACCGTGGTGTCTCCTCCACATCAATGTTTACAAAGACATCTGGACTTCTTTCAGCAGGAGTAGCTCACATCAATTATTTCTGTCTATGGTTTAATACTTATATTAAAAATGAATGCATATTTTCTATTGGCCATAGCCAAAACCACATGATCATATTGCATCTCAAGGAAAAGTATCTGAAGATTCTATGATAAGGTGAAAATAGCTCTTTCACATTTCCACAGACTAGACAAGAATTGCCTCATTAAGATAGAATCATAAGTAGCTTGAGAATGCAGGCCATTTCCTTATTTGTCTCTGCTTCTCATGGCTTCCTGCGGTATATTTTTCAAAATAAAGACTTGTTCACTGATAAAACAGCAGATTGATTTTTAAAGATAGAAAGTATGAGGTTTTGTTACCCAGTTCTGTACATTTGTTGATTTGTATTAATTTCCAGAATGGCTCCTAGGACATATACATGATCGTGCTCACTTGTGTTCTCAAGCAGGCTTAGGTTGCCTGTCAACCTGCCAATCATGCACTCCACACGAAATCATAAAGCCTCTTAGTGTGACAGCTCTGGGGGCTCAGTAGAAGCTGGGAGAAGGTACAGACTTACCAGTCAGATAGCTCTGAAAATTTTGCTTTCTGTATGAATTGTGATTTCTCTGATATTTCAGGAATAGCAGAATGTACAAGAAAAATATGACTGAGAATTGTGAACTCAGAGTTTTGTCTTTGCTTTTGCATTATAACCACAACTCAATGAGAGCCTTTGAATAGGAACTTGAGTACTTTGAACTTTGTGATTTGCATGAGAAATGAAATAACATATCCAGAATCCTTAGTTCTTAATAATAAAGCTAGAACCATGTGAAAATATGCCTCATATTTATATAGATTCAGAGCACTCTGCAGCTTAACCAGTATAACCACATAAATTGCGAACTGTGAAAGCATAGTATCATTAATCATCTAACCCTGAATCTAACCCTGAATACACAAGATGCCCATATAAGATTTCAGATATTCTGCCTAAAACATGGAAATCTTTTATGACTTGGGAAGTACTTCTGATCCCAACTTAATACTTACAATAACCAAGTAGATGATATCTTTCATTAATTCCTCTTTCCCTTTTTTGACATCTTAATCATTTACCTTGATTTTTCCTTTACAGTCAGAAAGCAGAATTGCTCCTTCTATACAATGTCTTCACAAAATGCCTGGTATCTGTTAATAGCTTCAGGTATTGGAATATCAATTAGCGCTTGACTAAAATCTTTATAGAAACTCATCATCTTCGTGCTCAAGAACAACTCTGACCTCAGAAATTAAAGACCGGTGGGAGACTCTGAGATTTGGAAATATGTGGAGCCCCTTAATTTATTACCCATTAGAAAATATCATGTGTTTTCTGTGATTTGTGGTAAACAATTCAGAGTACAAAAAAGTACTATATATGAGCATAATTTGCATTTTGAGATTTGATTATTGTTTATAGCCCTTGTGTATACTCCTGAAGAACAGTGATTTTTTTACTTGTTGAATTCTTATTTAGTGGACGGTTAAGTTTGTGATTATAAAGTAAATTGAAAGTATATGAATGTAAAAATTAAAATAAAAGTAAAAGAAGGAGGAGAGAGGGTGAGTGTGAATGAAGGAGTGAGGGTAGGATGGGATTCTCATTATGTTATTAAAATTTTATATGAAATACCTAAAATTTGTTCCCTTTTATAAATAAAAAAAGAAAGAAAGTAAATAGTCAACTGTCAATGATCAAAGTCTTCTTCTTCCTGGCCTTGGGACTCTGACTTCTAGCTCTCACCCCGCTAAAGGAAAAGTAAAAAAATGAAGAATGAAAACCATTTAGGAGGCAGTAATATCTCTAACAAGTATTTATGAATTGTATTTAAACTTAGACATTGCCTGAAGGAAAAAATGCAGCATTTACACTTTCACCTATGATTTCCCACTTGATTTGTACACTTGGCCATGACTCTTAGCCTTAATCTAGTGTAAATCACTCCACAATAGAGATATTCCCTTTCCATTCTCCATCTATTCACACCTGGATGTGAAATATTTCCCAGTTGTGTTTCCATTCATCTTCACCCTGGCAGGTGGTCTACACTTACTGATGCTTCTGAGTTTGTTCCATTTAGCTGAGGCTTCTAGACAAGGCTTGCCATGTCCATGACAGCTTATAAGGGAGGAGGGACAATATTTGAAAGAAGGTGTATTTCTGGCAGCTGTTACTACAGATCGCCCAGGGAAACCCAATATTGGAAGAGATGACATAAACATAACAATTTTGGAATGAAAATTGCAATATCTAGCAGGTAGAGCCTATCCCCAGTGTCAACCTGAGCCTGCCCTGTTCTGCCTTCCTGTCACTTCCTTCTCATGTTCATTCTTTTCCTGGTTTGCTTTCCATTGATTTACTCTTCCATTTTCCCGTGAAAAGCCGTGCTATTTCAGGGTCCATCTTCATCCTTGATTTCTGGATGACCTTCTTAATCTCCATACACTTACTTCTGGGGCTGTTGTGAGAAGAGGGACAGGGACAAATTCCTTAAGATAATGAGATCAGAAACTATTATTAAAAAAAAAAGTCTTAGATGTTGATAGCTTGCCTTTCTGGTCCAGCCCTAAGGATGTTTCCTCAGAGTAAGGGCCACTCCTTTGTATATTTCTGTACCTCTGATCCATCCTCCCAATACGAGAAATACTGTTGTACCAAATATGTTGGTACTAACTGCCTACAGACATCTATCTTTCTCAACATAAGACACTGATCTTTGAATATTTAGTGCTTAGCACCGCCTAGTATATGTTTGGTGCTTAAAAGTTGTTTCTCAAATTCCATTGGCCTTCTTGCTCACATTATTCAACAGAAGTCATCGGGATTTATAGATTTTCCTCTTTCATTCTGGGGATTTTGAAGGACTCAGTACTTGGCAGTCTGCTGGAAAGACTGGGAGCAGGTCAGACTTCCTTCATCTTGGAAGCTTTGGAACAGGAAACATCTGAGGGGTCAGAATGATTTCAGAGAGACAGGTAGGCTGTGTCAGATGAAATAGAAAATAGCACATGCTACCGAACTCCAAATGTCAAATTGTTCTGTTATCATCTGGGGTTTTAAAAATCTGATTACTCTTTCTACCCAATGTTGTATTCAGGATCCCTGCCTTTGCTGGCTCCGATGAGAAGTGTGTTCTGTCAAATAGGCATTCCTGGGCTTGTTTTTCTGGGCATAGCTTTTCCTGGCACATTAAAAGTCTCCCTGGTGTCAGTCAAGGGAGTATGTCCTGACTTATGATCAGGGTAAGAAGAGAGAGAAAAACAAGACCTATCAACTGCTGCCTTGTGCAGGACAGCGAAAGTGTGCACTGAAAGATGAATTATAGTCCAGCCCTTGTTTCATTGCTACCTCCTGCCAATTATGTGGTGGGAGAAAGGATGATGGCTCATAGAATGTTACAGACGTCTGAGCTAGAAGACACCTCAGAAATCATCCAACACAATTCTCTTACCTTATAAATGAGGAAAGAGAGGTTATGAGAGGGTAAGTGACCTGTGCAGGGAGGTAGTGAATGGCAGAGCAGGGCTGGAATCTATTTCCCTAACTACCTGCACAGACCTCCCACTCATCACCTCTATGCAAGGTGAAGGAGCAAGTAGTTTCCAATTGTCCCTTCTCTCTTCCAAATAGCTTCCTTTGCTCCTCCACGTTCCAGCTCACTAAGAGGGAAATTAGCATCTCATGATTCTCTCTCCTTGCATTTCAAAACTTATTTTTAGGAAAGTTAGGGACATCATCTTTATATCTAACCTCTAAGTGTTAATGTTAAGCCACGTTTTGAAGAAGTTTTGAAATATAGAAATAAGCCATGTTTTAAAGAAGTTTTGAAATACAGAAATAAACAGAAAAAATCTCTATAAAATATAAAATCAGAGCTTATCTAACCTCAGTTGACATGACTTCCTTTTAAAAATAAAAGCAACATCTTCACAAAGTTAAAAATTCAAAAAGTACAGAAATGTAAACTATTAAATGTATTTCCCGTTCCCCTGGTTATTCTCTCCAGTGAATGTTGTTCATAACTGCATTTATCTATATTTTCAGCAAAATACAATTTTACACATGAATAAGCATGGGTAGCTAGACACATGGATGGATAGATGGATGGATGGATGGACAGATAGATATACCCATAAATGGATGATAGATAAAAATTTACACCAAAGATTTCAGTCTATACAAATAGTTTTCATTTAATAATATAACCTGGAGATTTTTCATATCCATAATAAACGTGTCTATTTCATTTTTCAAGCTATATAGTGTGTTACTCCATAGATGTACATTAATTCATTCAAGTAGCTGCTAAGTTTTTCTTACCTTGCTATAGCAGGTTAGAATAATTACACTTGCATCCAAATATGTGTGTCTGTGTACACAGAAAACCCACATACGCCCTTATTTTTACAAGTATATCTGTAGTGGTGGTTGTGTTGGGTTGGAGGGTGTGAGCACTCAAAAATTTGGTCAATATGTTCACATAGGTCTTTTGGATGTCTGAAGAGGGAGGAGCGCTAGGTAAGATACAGTAATATTTTGTTGTAGCATTTTCCTTTATCTCTCTGAACACCCAGAAAACGTGTTGAGGAGTGAGCAGCAGAGGAGAACTAGCACAGCAGCCTCTACTACCCATAGGCTCAGAATCGCAAGACCTGAGTTCAGTTATGGCTTTGTTGTGATATTTATCCAGGTTTATTAGTTTGATTCATTTCAAGAGAACTTATCCAGCATGTGGCCCATGAGATTTTGCAACCTAAATGCCCTCATCTGAAATGCAATGTAACTACACCATAGGTTGATGGCAAAATATTAAGTAGAATGATGAGTCTGGTTTAACATGGCTGTTCAGGTTTGGATTTGGAACTAGTGAAAGGGCCCAAACTCACGCACTGCAGAACAAAGACTGGGCCTCCTCAAAGGAGCCTGTGGTTGTCTTCATCCCAGCAGGCTCTCCCTGCCCGGCACGCACAGCGCCCAGCTCCATACAGTGAAGCCGCTTGAGCAAAGGAGCAGTGGGAACCTGGCAGCAAAGCAGGTGCATTTCTGAAAGTCTCCAAAATGGAGGCTATGGAGTTGTCATCCGCTTCTTTTTGAAAAGGAAGATGCACTCATCTCTCTTCTTCTCCGACCAGCTTATTAGTTACTAGGGCAGCACTGGCAAGCTAAGAACAGCAGCCAAAATCTGATCAATAATGTATCCGTCTGTATCTGAATCAAAGGCGTGGTGGTAAGAAAGGAAAGCAAGGAGCACCTTAAATCACAATGTACAACAGCAGGAACCAGACAGCTGAGAGGGGCCTGGGATAGAGCAGAGAGAAGAGAGAGTCTGGGCAGGGGGTAGGAAGCCTGGGAGAGAGACCCGATTGTTAAAAAACAATACACTTCTTATTTTGAAAGGTGAAAGCTTCAAAGGACAAAGGAAGCACTGAACTTTGGGAAATCAGAATCACAGAAGTACAGGGGTCAAATGAAGCAAAAGTCTTGGACAGGGTTTTTTTTTTGGGGGGGGGGGGGTGGTAGAGGTAATTTGAACAAAATCTCTGCATTTCCTGGAATTTTCTAGTTTCTCTTTAGCCTCCTTTTTCCAGATAATGGATCAGGCTTCTCACTGCGAGTCAGGGCTCAGAGTTCCATCATTTGAAACTAAACCGTGCAGAATGGCCCTTAGCTCTGCATTTGAGCCGCTCCTCTACGGTGATGTTTTCCGTCACCTTCCGTCCCAACCCCTGCCTGCAACGGCTTAGGTTCTGAGTTAGAAGCGGGAAGTATGCGAGCTGGGAGGAATCTTCCAGAACAATTAGTGCAAACTGTCAAATTTGCAGAGAAGGAAATGAAGACTGCAGAAATAACTACCTTAGCATCAAGTAATTAGGAGTAGACATTAGATCTTTTTAAGTATCACTCAGTCATCCCTCTGCAACTAGCACACTGGGCGTCTAGTCTTATAGTCATGGGAGGAAATTAAAAAAAGCCAAATAATGTTTTATTTCTCCTAAGAAAATGCATTTATAGGTTTTTTTTAATTTTCAATTGACTTTTTACACAGGTTTAGCTCTGTGTTACATAAAAAGTTCAACAAATAGTATGAAAAAAACTGCTCCTCAGTAGTCAAGACAAAGGCTGTTTCAGTCATTGCTTCTCAAAGTGTCAATTTTACTTCCACAGATTGCCTTTTAGGTGTTCTATTAGTTAGCACATATCATGGAGAACATATGCTATTTGTCTCTTTGGGACTTGCTTATTTCACTAAGTATGATGTTTTCCAGATTCATCCATTTTGTTACAATTGACTGGATTTTATTTTTTTTATCAGTAATATTTCATGGTGTATGTATCCAGTAATTCTTTATCCAGTCTTCAGCTGATGGGCATTTGGGTTGATTCCATGTCTTACTTATTGCTAATTGAGCTGCAAAAAACATGGAGGTGCAGATAATTCTTTCATGTGCTGATTTCTTTTTTTTTTTAAAGATTTATTTTATTTATTTGAAAGACAGAGTTAGAGAGGTAGAGAGAGAGGTCTTCCATCTACTGGTTTACTCCCCAGAAGGCCACAATGGCCAGAGCTGCGCCAATCCGAAGCCAGGAGCCAGGAGCTTCTTCCACGTCTCCCACGTGGGTGCAGAGGCCCAAGGACTTTGGTCATCTTCTATTGCTTTTCCAGGCCATAGCGAGAGCTGTCAGCGCCTCAGGCCAGGGCGTTAACCCGCTGTGCCACAACGCCAGGCCCTCATGTGCTGATTTCATTTTCCTTGGGTAAATTCCCAAAAGTGAGATGGCTGGGTCATATGGCAGGTCTGTATTCAGATTTCTGAGGTATCTCCATATGGTCTTCCATAGGTTTTTATCAATAGATTATTGCACAGAAAGAATGGTGAAGTGAAATTTCTAAGTCGATGTGATCTCTCTTATTCTGAATATAGTGGGGTCCGTCACTGTTCCAGAAAATAGAACTTGGAGGAAGTGGATGCACATATGTTGCCACAAGGAGGGGTACAGGGTGAGAAAAAAGAGCTACTTTAACATTGTAAATGATTTTTATGTCATCACTCCTTTTAGTCTTTGAACATGAACCTAAATTATCTATATCTACGTGTAAGATTTTCACAGGTAAATCAAACCTGCATGTATGTGGCTTGATTATCACCTGTCTGTCATTAGAATGTAACACGAAGAGGGTAGAAAGCTAGTCTGCTATTCATCTTTATGTCAGAGAGTCCCAGTTTATGTCTCTTTCTTTTAAAGAGAATTTAATGCAGGTATGTTTATTTGTAACTTTCATGTGTAATTGTACATGCTTAAGGGGCACAGTGTGGTATTTCAGTGCATGTATATAACATGTGATGATCAAAGTAATTAGCATGCCCATCATCTCAAACATTCAGAATCCCATTAGCTATTTTGAGACACACGGTTAACTGATCTCAGCCAGTGCCCTTGCTGGGCTGCAGGTGATCACAAGTTACTCCTCCCACCCAACTGCACCTTTGTGCCCATCAGCTGTGCTCCTGCCTGTCTTCCCTCCTCCCCTTTCCAGCCTCGGGTAATCAGGATTCTACTCTCTCCTTCTGTGAGATGAACTTCCTAAACTTTCGCAGGTAAATGGGAACATGCAGTAGTTTTCTTTCTGTGCTGACCTGTTTCCTGTAACACAGCGTCCTCCAGGCTCATGCATGTTGCTGCAAGTGACAGGACTGCATCCTTTTGGATGGCTGAGTATTATTCCATTGTGTAGAGGTAACCACGTGCCCTTTATCCATTCATCTACCAATGGACCAGGTTGACTCTGGCTGTCGTGAACAGTGCTCCACTAAAGATGGGAGTTCCGGTATCTCCTCATCATGCTGGCTTCCTTTCCTTTGGATATATACCCATGGTGAGATTGCCGGACTGTATGGCACATCTAGTTCTGGGTTTTTGAGGAAACTCCACACTAAATCACCTCAAGTCTAAAATCAGTGTTTTTTCTTTTCTTTTAAAAATTTTATTAGTATAAGGAGAACAGATTTCATGTATTTCATAGGCACAGTTCTAAGAAGATAACCATACTTCCAACCCTCCCCCTTTCCCTCTCCAAGTCCCCCTCCTTCCTTCCCTTCTTTCCTTTCTGTTAATTTTTGCAAAGACATAATTTTAATCTACTCTATAATCCCAGGCCTAATTCATCACTAGCCATAATATTCAACAAGTAAAAAGTAGGAAGACCACAGTTCTACAGGAGTAGAAACAAGGGATAAAAACTACAATCATATCACAAGGTGTCTGTTCCATTCCCACACTTTTTTTTTTTTTTTTGGATTCTGCATTAATTGCCACAATCAGAAAAAAACATATGATATTTGTCTTTTTGAGACTGGCCTACTTCACTAGGTATAATGGTTTCCAGCTGTATCCATTTTGTTGCAAAAGACAGAATTTTATTCTTTTTTATGGGTAATTGAGATTCCATAGTGTAAAATCAGTGTTCTCATTGTTCTAGTTTAAGGGGAAATTCTGCCTCTTTCTACTGGGTTGTCCCCCATCACTCCACCCATGTCACTCCCAAAGTCAGATAGTAGGGGAAGACCATGGAGAATCCACCAGTTGCAGGAGCGAGGGTAATGCCTCCCCCACATTCAGTTAATCAGTCATCTATTCATACCTCCCTCAGAGACAGTAAGGAAATATAGATCAGTTGTGTCCACCACAGGAAATAGGTTCAGACGCCAGCCATCGCCCTTTGCCATATCACTGAGAGTGTTCAGAACATCCTACCTCAAAGATGGCACCTTAGCACACTGGACATTTTAAGTTAAACCAACAGAATAAGCAGCATGTGTAGAAGATCTCTCTGACCTACACTTGTACTCTTCCAGCTGAATCCGGTCAGGAGACCCTCAGGTCAGAGGTATCCTCCCCACCCTTACCCATGAAAATAAAGAGTGGTCATAGAGAAAAATCTGAACCAATAGGCCTTGTTATACTCCTCTCAGTTATTATCACTTCATCACACCCTTTACACTCTGTCATATTTTTACATGACTGGCTGCCCACACTTCATGAAACCTGGAATAAAAATACACAGGCTTCACTGTTCTGGTGGTCTGTGTTTCATTACGAAGTCTCCTGAGTCAAGGAAAACTTTCATTACATAAATGTGTATGCTTTTCTCTTGTGCCTTTTGTTATAAGGATCTCAACCATGAATTTAACATGGGGAGAAGGAAAATATATTTTTCCAGGCAGGTTTAATGCAGTGGTTAAGATGTCACTTGGGATGAGTACAATCTATGTCCATAAGTGCTTGAATTCCAATCCCAGCTCCACTCCTTCTAATGCACACCCTGGGAGGCAGCAGGTGATGGTTCGAGGTAACTGGGTCCCTGCCACCCACTTAGGAGACTTAGGTGGAGTTCTGACTTCCAGCTTTGGCCTGGACTACTCCTTGCAATTACAGCCTTTTGGGGAATGACCCAGTGGATGGACTATCTCTGTTTCTGTCCATGTATCTGTCTGTCTCTGGCTGTCTGCCTTTTTAATCAAATTTGAAATAAAGAATATTTTTTTAAAAGACATAAAAGATATTTTCCTTCTTGACACTACAACAAGTATCTAGGATTGCTTGGCACATAGTAGATGCTAAAAAAAAATAGTGATGGAAAGAATTTGTGAATGAATGAATGTAGTCCACCCTTTATCTCTCTCACAGTCCTGTTAGTTAAGTAATTAAGAACAAAATACTTATCCAAATGGAAATGAGAATTCATTAGGATTCTGTTTCTAAAGAGGATCTTATTACTCTTCAGCTCATTTGGTTTTTCTTTCCCCTCAGCAATGATCCTTAACTGAAAACAACTTGATTTTCTTCATTAACCAGTTATCATGAAATGACGGCTATGCTCATTTTGTGTTCCTCCAAGTTTCATAAAGACTTTAGGGAACCTTGCAATGAAAACTCTAGTCACCACATGACACACGATTACTTGAAAATCTGTCCCCACGGGGATGTCAACTGCTACATTCCATGTGAACATTTTGGAGATGGCCAGTATTTTGCAGTTGACAACACACAAGTCAGGAAGCACACTGAGATGGTGCAACTCAGGTGAGAATCTGTCCTTGTGTCTGAATACCCAGAGCAAGACTTTGAACCAAAGCCTCCAATTCTTAACTTTATCTCCTTTCAGAAGTTTCTTTCACCTCTGTTCTCAGACTGCTCATCACATCCAATCTTTTGTTTTCTGTCCACCAAGAGACCACCAGGTAAATGTCCCTAGAATAAGTCTGTAGTGCAACAGCTGCCTGGGGCCTTTCTGCCTTCATTAACACCTTAAGGGCTTAAGGGCTGTAGTTACAGCCTTTGACCTTGCCCTTTGCAAGTCTCCTCTATGTTTGCCTCAAGTCAGCAATGTGGACTCAGGGCAGCTGGTAGACTATACTGTGTAAAAAAAAATAAAACTGCAGACAGTAAGAATGAGATTAATACAAACTATTGATTTGGGGTATCACAAATTCCTACAGCAGTACACAAGTACTTAAAGTAATTAAATTTTTCTTTGCTTCAACTTTCTCATCTATGTAATGAGGAGAGTGGTAACTTCCTGTTGAGTTCATAGGAAGACAATGGATGTTAAAAAAAAAAATCGTACAAATGTTTGTTTTTCTACCCCTTTCATTCCAATCCGTGTTATTCCTGTTTGACTCCTTATGTCACTCCCAGTTGATGGGTAATTATCCTCCAATTATCAGTGTATATTCTTTATGCTTACATCACCCCATTTTGAAATTAGTTATTTTTAATGCAATGTCCCTTCCACTGCTTTCTCTGCTCAAACTCTCAAACTACCAGGCCTGTGGTTTCCAACACCTTGATCTCCAGCAAGGAGATCTTCAGTTGGTTTGAAGTACTTGAAATGGGACTCTTCTGAACAAAGGAGTGCTCTAAAGTGTATGACAACACCAGGGGTTTGTTAAGGTTCCAGATACAAAATGAATGTAAAGTATCTCACCAAACATTTGTGTTGCTTTTATCTTGAAATGCCAATCCTTTAGATATAGTTGATGGCACTCCATATGTTATTCTAACTAATCTCACCTGTTTAGAATTACTCTTTTTACACAGCTACTAGGAAGTTTTAAAAGACACACGTGAGTCACATATTTGTTTTGCCTTGTACATGCATAACTTCCAGATTCAATCAACAAGAAATTAAAACTATTCACCAAAAAAAATTACATATGTAATGAGACATACACAGATTGTTTTCTCTTGTCATTTGCCTCTAAGCAATACAGTATTGCAAATATTTACACAGCATTTGTGATGTAGTGGGTATTGTGAGTAATCCATAGATGATTTAAAGTAAATGGGAAAAAGTATATTGGTCACATGCAAATGCTGTCATTGATAGAGTTGAGGATCTAAGAATTTTGGTATCCATGGGATGGCCTGGAATCCACTCCCTATGGATACTGAAGGATAACTGCCTTTCCATCAGATAGCACTGTAGTTGCTTTATTTTGAATTTCAATTCCACTGTTCCAAAATTCTCCTCCAAAAGACTCCTCTCCTCTTAAGTCAATGCTCCTCCTCACATTTTGGTCAACTGTCAGATCTGTTCCTTCTCCATCCCCACTGACAATGACCAATTTTAAAACAAGAGGATAGAAATGATATGTTAAAGTTTCCAAAGAACTTTGATTAGTGTTGTAGATGGAGGAAAGGTGGTTGAGGATCCCATTATAGATCCCACTTAGCTGAAAGAAAGAACTGGGCTTTGAGTTATTCTGATCTTTGGAAGTCTTATAGATAAGAATATAGCAGAAAAGCTGGCAGACTTGATCTTGGATTTGGATGCATCTATCTTGAAATCTTTGCTCTGCATTAACTTGAATTTATAACCCTAGGCAAGTCACTTGAGCTCTGTGAGTCTGTTTCCTCAATGTTAAGTGTGTGTGAAAACTAGACTTAAGTTATGTCATTAGACATATGCAATTTCTAGTGTGTGTTCCAAATATTATTTCACATGAAAAATCAAACTGCCAGTTATTATATGGGGACTTCTAAAACTCGGACCAGGGCGTGAGGGCAGATGATGGGGAACTGTAAATCCCAGCAGCCTTTTATAGAACCTTCTCTATACCTTCTGTTCTTCGACTTCATCATTCCTGTTTCCTTTAGCCTCTTCTGTGCCTCTTGTTTCAACAGAGCTATTAAAAATGTCCATAAAAGATTGAGCATGATATCAGGTTATGAAAACACTAAAGGTATAATTCTAAAGGTTAAAGGATCACCTTTAGTCCACATTTCAAGCTAATCATAGCAGGCAAGTGGGCCCATGATCTTAGAAAGAACCTTCCAGTTAACTTGGAGACTCTTCACATTGTTCATACTCAGAGATTTTAAGAAGTTGAGTTGTATCAAACTTAATATGGCTGTAGTCCAAGAAACAGAGAGTAATTTCCACAGAACAGTGGAAAAAGAAATTCTTCACTAATATTCTGGAAAGATAAGAAAAGCTCAAATGCATCAAGAGTCAGTTTAGCAGGCTATGGAGTCTTTGACCTTGGAATATTCAACTTTTCCAGATCTTTGTGTGCATTATTATTCCAGCTGACCTTTAGTGGAGACAGTAAATATAATATGACAGAAACTAAGGTAGGACACTCAAGTGGTTTCAATGAGTCAAAGAGTCTTAAGGCTTACATCTGAGATTCTGGATTTATGCGTGCTGATTGGGTTTGGAGTCATGCCTACCAATGGAGTGATAATTTTAGAGTACGGGAAACTTAGGTCCTTGTTTTTCACCATCTGTGTTCTAACATTCAAATACTTCTCTGTTTCAATTAATGGAGGCAAAGAAGGCAGTGGTAAAAGATAATTAGAGTAGAAGGTCAACAATGTCAGATTTTTAATTCAAGAAGAAATATAATTCTGCTGGATAAAATAGACTGTGATCCAGAAAAGCCTAGTTTTACTGAGTCGCAAACAGGCAAGTACCTAGAGGTGCCATGGTTTAAAAGGTTTTTGCGGAGCCCTAACATTGTCTCAGCCAAGAAGCAACTTGGAGACAGTCAATGAATAGGCTGTAAGACAAACTGTACCTGCCTGCATACTTAATGAACCTTGAGAATAGCAGCTGTGTAGAAGCTTCTTGAGATTTGAACTTCTTTGCCTCCCTTCACCTTAGGGCATGTTCCTGGAAGTCCTCAAGGCCCAGCTGACTCTTGACCTATTCAAGAGGCTTGTTACTTTCTCTCCTGCTATATACTTAGTTGTCACCTATCTAATCAGCTACCATTGCACTTTGCACTTATCTCCTTTACAAGTGTTGGAATGAATTGCATAGCTGTTTGTCTCTCAGTATAGACAATGGGCAGGATTTACTCATTTCTTCTGTTATCCTACATACCACTCAAAATTCCTGGAGTAAGAGAGATAGGCTCAGTCTTTGGATGGTGGCTGTGTGCCTTTTCTGAGATCCAAGTCTGGCAAAACTGTATTTGACTCTATCTCAAACACAGATTTTGCCTTGGCACCAAGTGATTTACCTTTCTCTTCTCCATTCTTCATCCTCTCCTTTCCCACACAATCCCTTTCTTGTTGTAGCAACTTCCCACACAATCCCTTTCTTGTTGCTTAAAACAAAACAAAACACCTGGCATTAATGTGTTAAATTTATAATATTACTGACTTTCTTCTGCTCTGGATGGGGAGTGCACCAATGGAAAAAAAGGCTAAAAAGACCTCTTTTAAGAGTTGGTTGAAGGATGGGCATTTGGCCCAGAAATTGGTCAACCCACATCCCATATTAAAATGCCTGGGTTGGAGTCAGTCCAGGCTCTGTTGCCCATGCCAGCTTCCTACTTAGGCACATGCAGGGAGGCAACAGGTATTGGCTCAAGTAATTGGGTCTTTGCCATGCATATGGACAAACTGAACTGAGTTCTCCCCACAAATATGGCAGGCATTTGAGGAGTGAACCAAAGGATGAAACTAAGGATAGAATCTGAACCAGGACACCCAAGTGGTTTCAATGCGTCAAAGAGATTGAGACTTAAATTTGAGATTCTGGATTCATGGGTGCTGTTTGTGTTTTTGAACCATGGCCTTCCATGTCTCTCTCTCTCTCTCTCCCTCTCTCTCCCTCCCTCCCTCCCTCTCCCTCTCCTCTCTCCTCTCTCCTCTCCCTCTGCCTTTCAAATAAATAAAAATTACAGAAAAAAATTGGTTGAGTCTATCAACTGATAAACTGATCAGATTCCTCCCCAGAAAGTGGTCCTTTTGAATGTCTTTACATAAAAGCATAGATAGATAAACTTAAGAAATTTCTCGTTGTTTTCAGTTTCCTTTGCAGAAAGATAGTTGGTGAGTGAAGAGCATATCATCTGATTGATAAGTTGTTTTCTTTCCATCAACATTCACAAGAGCAACCATTTGACTTCCTTTGAACTAAACTGAAGTAGATGAACCATCTTTCAGTGTCCCTATTGGGATCATCTGAGGAAATTGATAACTTTTTCAGTTGCAGAATATGGGATAAAACATGATTCATCATGTTTTTAAATGATTCATCAGTTCAGCTATTTTCACATATGGTTATTATTGCTAATGACAATACTGCCTTTTGCTGCTGTTTACATATTTAGTTCCAATGTTTCTTGGGTATTTTTCCTTCTTTGTAAAATTTAATAATTATAAGTGAATATGATGTAAATCTGAATTGTTGGATTTTGAGAGACATAATGAAGGGCTCTGGAATCTTCCTCTTATTTTCCTGAGTAGCTCACTGATGCCTGAAATTGTAAAACTTGAGATTCATTCTTTGGCTCAAGACTTGGGCTGTTGTTAAAAGAGAATCTTTCAAAATAGATTTAACATTTTCCTTCTTTAATCCTGCTCAGAGCTATGTGTGTCACTCATATCATTTGTCATATTGATTTTTTTCTTAGACTTATTTGTGCATTTATCTTCTATCCCTATTCGATTGTTGGCTTGTTGAAGGCAAGAGTTATTCTTTCTGCGTTTTTCTGTGTCCTGCTTTTTTCAGCTGCATGTTTTCAGATAAATTAAGATAGTTTGTAAGAAATGACATCCATCATTCCACTGTGAAGACAGATTAACTCTCCAATTATTTTCCAAAAGCTGGAGTAGGAAAAATTAGAGCCTGTTGCATCCTAGCTGCCCCCAATAAGTTGATTGAAAGCTGTTGATGACAATGGTTTCACAGGTGTTTTTTTTTTTTTTAAAGATTTTATTTATATGAGAAGTAGAGTTGTAGACAGTGAGAGGGAGAAATAGAGAGAAAGCTCTTCCTTCTGTTGGTTCACTCCCCAGATGACCACAATGATTGGAGCTGTACCTATCTGAAGCCAGGAGCCAGATGCTTCTTCCTGGTATCCCATGTGGGTGCAGGGGCCCAAGGACTTGGGCCATCTTCTACTGCTTTCCCAGGCCACAACAGAGAGCTGGATTGGAAGAGGAGCAGCTGGGACTAGAAGTGGCTCCATATGGAATGCTGGCGCCGTAGGCAGAGGATTAACCAAGTGAGCCATGGCGCCGGCCCCTTCACAAGGTTTTGATGGACCTGAGTCCCTTACTGGCATACCGCATCACAATTGTTCCTCTTTGGTAATTCCATGATAATCACATAGAACTGATGCAAATTATCTTTTTCACTGGGGCTTCATTTGATGGGAGTACTTTGAAATTGTGTGCTGTCATTTCTTATGCCAGATAGTAGGAGTCAAGTAATAGCTTCCTGTGGGAGGATAGAGTTGTGTTTCCCTTTTATCCTGCCACCACTCTACAGCCTCCAGGATGTCTCATCTCCCTGCATCAGCACAATTTCTTGCACATCATGGTCATTCCATAAAAATTGTTCATACACACACACACACACACATACACACACACACTTATCCATAGACACATATACCTTTGTGCAAACTTGGGTCTGAAAGAAGAATTGAGAAACAAGAAAGGAAATTTGTCCTGTGAGTCTCTGTCATCCATACAGAAATAACAGTGAGGTTGAGTAACACATCCGTGATCACACAGTAAGTAAAGGAGCCAGTTTCTTTCCCTTATGTTCTGACTGCAAGCCCTGAGAATTTCCAAAACACTGTGATTCTTCAATCATGTATCTAGCAATGGAAATAATCTATTCTGTGCTTCTGTATTTCCTTTAAAAAACAAAACAAAGCAAAACACTTCCACATACTTTCCTTACTACCTTCTATTTATACTGAGTCTAGATTCACCCCTCCCATATTTCTTTTATTTTTATTAAGTTCTGGCCTTTTGTTTTTTTTTTGTTTGTTTGTTTCTTTCCTCCTCCTGCTCACTCACCTCTTCCTTCTTCCTTACTCTTTATCTCTTTTCCACTCTCTCTTTTCCAATTCCATTAATGAAAGTAGATAATAACTTGTGAATTCAAGTGGAACTTCATTTCTGAAACTGCACACTCATGCTGGAACCCATTAAGCTCGATAGCGAGAAATGAGAGAAATCATAATTATCGGGCCACTAAAATACATGAAACATAAAATTTGTCAGGGAAAGTAATTGAAATTATTGGAGCAGTTGGGCCTGGTGCTGAGCAGACCCTCAGTGATAATGGAAAGGTTACAGGCGATGTTTAGCAATGCTGATGAGGTCCAAGGTGACTCTGCACCACCACAGTCAGCAAATTTATGCTCGGTTTATATTAATTTGCTAATCCATCTCTGGAAATTGGGAGAACAGTGGTGCTCAGGGAAACCCTTCAACTGTCCAGCAAAACAGGTACTGAAAACTTGTTCTTTCCCTCATCTCTTCGTAGATATTTTCCCTTCTTTTTTTTTTTTTTTTCTCATTTTTCAAGCTTTTCTTACTTTGGAGCTTTCCTACATTCTCATTTGGCTTCTTCCCCTCCTTGCCATTATTCTACTTTTGTCTTTTAGCGCTTCTCTCTGTCATTTACCATCTATTCTGAGCGCTCTTTTATTCTTTCCTCTCATCTAAGCATTTAGCAGTGTGCCTGATTGGGGCGTATAGTGTCCTTTTTATCAGTGGCAGCGCTGTGGCTTGAGAATCAGAATTTGTCTTCCCTTGAACAGGGTTGTCTGCCACTGAGGTGCCACCAGAGTCTCAATGGATGAATGTCCCTGCCATTAGCATTGTCACCAGCAGTTGTGTTACCGGGCATGCGAAGCGTTTGTGGTGCTCAGCAGAAATGAATGCGCAGGAGAGAAGAGAAAGATTCTCACACACCAGCATCACAGTTCATAACGGGTCTCTGCCCTCAGCAACTCAGTCATATTAAGTCATTAGGGCTGCATATGTGATGTGCTTTAAAAAAAAGATTTATTTATTTGAAAAAGTTATGGGGGGGATAGAAAGAGAGAGAGAAAAAGAGAGAGAGGGGGTGAGAGAGAGAGAGAGAGACAGAATGAATATCTTCCATCCTCTGGTTCATTTCCCTGATGCAGATGGCTGAAATGGCCAAGGATTGGTCCAGCTGAAGCCAGGGTCCAGGAGCTTCTTCCAGGTCTCCCACATGGGTGGCAGGGGCCCAAGGACTTGGGCCATCTTCTGTTGCTTTTCCCAGGCCATTAGCAGGGTGCTGAGTTGGAAGTGGAGCAGGCAGGAGATGAACTGTCCCCTATATGGGATATAAGCATTGCCAGGTGGTGGCTTTACCTAGTATCCACAATGCCAGCCCCCTGCGATGTGCTTTTGACCTAAGGGTCAAGACACAGAACATCATCCAGTGGAGTCACCAGTTCACATAAAATAAACCAATATTTTCAGGCCACATGAATGGGAAAAAATTTGAGAAGTTTTATTCATTTCAAAGGCTGAGTGAAAGAGAGGAAGAAACAGAGAGAGAAAGCTATTTTGTTGAGTGTGCTCCTCACCAAAGGCCTGTGACAGCCAGGGCCGCACCAGGCCAAAGCCAAGAGCCTGGAATTCCATCTGGGTCTTACATGCTTACATTTGGATGGCAGGACCCAAGAGCCTCAGATACCATGAGCTGCCTACTTGGGCATATTAGCATGAACTTGAATTAGAAACATAGGGTAGCGGGGTTGTGAACCAGGCATTCTGACATGGGATTCAGGTGTCCCAAGTGACAGCTTAGCCTGCTGTGCCACAATGCCTGCTCCAATAATGAGAAATATTTTACACAGATAATCTGAGTCAAACTGAAATTATTTCTGTAAGGTTCCATAGCTGGTAGAATAAGTACATTGATACCTGACATCACTCCATGGCTCCCTTGTAGCTGTGTCTTTTCTGAAGGATAATTTATATCTGTTGCACATTTTGCCACTTTCAAACATCGAGTTTGATGCTCACATAATTGAAAGTGGGAAATCTATTATTTCCCTCCTCCTGTAGCTGAAGAAGCTGAAGCTCAGGAAGATTAAATGATACAGTGAGGGTTGCTGGATTAGTGAGTGGTGGACGTGTTCCCTGACTTTTTGTTCTGCGTGCTTTCCACAGTACCTTATGTCTACTCTTAGAAAATGCTTGATTTGCTCCTGTGGTGTCTTAGTTCTTGGAAAGAGGTGGTGACCTCACCTGGACAAGTGATCACTGTCTCTCAGTGTATGCTTGACCAGAGCATCCTGACACTGTACTATGCGGACAATTACAGGTACCTAATCCCTGTCCTGTATGTGAATTCCAGTTCTAAGATTCCCCACTAATGGTAGCTTAGACTCTGCTTAAACATTTTTATCCTTGAATGGCTTCAAGTCTACCCCAGTCCATTTGCTGGATAGCTCTAATTGTTCCAGTTTTTTTTTTTTTTTTTTTTTTTTTTTTTTTTATCAATACCAAAGCTATTGCCATTTAATGGAATTTCAGCCTTCAGGTGACTCAGAGCAAATCATCACAGAGAAGACTATTGAGCTCAGAGTAAATGCTAGCTTTGTGCTTGAACACTGGAGGTAGCATCTTCCTCCTTCTACAATAGCTGTGGTTTCCATGTATAGTAAGTAAAAGCATGGGCTTTGGGTACAGACTGTCTGGCTGGAAAGATGCTCCCATTTTCTGTGCACAATTTTGCAGGTTACCTAAATTCTCTGTGCTTCACAGTTTCTTGTGCAACCTAAGGATAGGAATAATGCCACCATGTTAGATTTGCCAGTATTATAAGGCATGATTCATAGGAAGACCTTGAACTATGGCATGACACTTATTAAGCAATACTAGCTGGTAAGGATTACTTTCACATGTTAAAGGAAGTACTTCAAGATATCAAGACAACTCTCTTCTCCAGATTAAAACTCTAAATTCATTATGTGGGCCATTCACTCATTTATTCATTTATCTAAAGCTGAGTGGTTACTATGGCCAGATGTGCAGCTAGTTCTTGAGAAGAAAGAATGAATAAACAGTGCCAAATCTTAGGGAGGTCACTGTCTCTTTGCAGGATGGAAATATTCACAGAGATCATTGTAATTTAGAAACAAGTGCTTTGGTTCTCTTATGAGTCAGATGGAACACAGGGCAAGATACATCCTTTCCTTGCTGGAGCTGGTGCTGAGCTGTGGAGTACTTGGGCTTTCCAGAGGGAAAGTCTTGAACCAAGTCTTGGAAAACGAGTTAGAACTAGCTGGAATGGGACATGGCAGAGAGGAGAAGGGAATTCCAAACAGTAGTAGTTAGGCCTACATAGAGGAACAGGGGCAGGAGGCATTCGATGGGAGCTGTAAGGGGTGTAGGATGGCTGGAATACAAGATGCATGCCAGAGGAAAGAAGCTACACGGAAGACTGGAGAATGAGTCAGGGTCTTATAGGTGCTGATTTAAAAAAATAAATTTGGCTTTTACCTTGATCTTTATTTGGCAGCCTCATTACTTGGAAATAAATTAAATTTCAAAATCCTCTTTTATATGTGCTGCTATTAATGAAGGTTTCTTTGAACAATAAACAAAAAGCAGGGCATCCCAGGGCCCTGCACAAAGACTCAATCAGTAACAATGCCAGGAAGAAACCAAGGAGCACCAGGAGGCTCAGAACACCTGATAGGCAAACCTAGGCATTGTTTCAAAGTCTTTGTGCGGCGGGTTCTTATATATGAAGTTGTGGAAAATAATCATGTGTAATTGAAGTTTTAAAGATTGCTCAGTGATAACAATAGGAAAGATGAGGGGAAGGAGGAAGGGAAGAAGGAAGGATGACACACACCTGAGAGATGCTCAGGAAGAAAGTGTCAACTGGGAGAATTCACTAAAATTGCTTTATTGCCCTCTGGTTGTCATAAAACCATTACATGAATACAAAGGAACTTCATAAAGCACAAGGAAAATGGAATAAAAAGATACAATTATTTGGGTGCAACATTTTTGAAATCTATTCATCGTTGTTAAATAATATTGTACTTCCCCAGGAACTTTTTGGAGACCCCTTGTATTTCCTGGGTGTTGCTTAAGGACACGTTGTGATCACTTTCCCAGCAAGTTCCATGATTTCATGTTAATCATTTTGCTCAGATAAATGTTTCTACAGTTCTCTTGAAAAAGATAAATAAATTATATCTGTAATATGAATGTCCAATGAATGACTACTATGGCATTAAAAAGAGTTTATTTTATTGTGGATCACAGGAATGGAAAGACTAGATTACATGAATCTTTTAGATTCTGTGCAGCACATGTGAAAACACCCTACACCACCAAACAAAAAAAAATTTAATTTTAAGCTCCAGGCATTGAATTGTCTGTCATCCAGGGCTCCTAAATTGCCAAGATGATGTTACTACTATTTCAAACCTGAAATTATCTAATTAAAATATCTGCTGAGCTGTTGTTGTTTAATAGGGTTTCGCGTGTTTGTTTCCCTATTGCTAGAACAAACTGCATTTTGTCAGTGCAGTTCAGACACTTGTTCTAAATTATCCCAAGCATAGCCAATGGGCAGAATTTCTGAATATCTAAAGACATGCTTGTATAAATAACTTCTCCAGCAAATGGTGTAGGTGCCTTACTCCAGAAGTGTAAGTTAGAAAGGGCATTGCTTATTGTTCTACACAACTCAAGAAGACAACTGACAGTTTTGCCCAGTGGTATAGCTAAAAGAAACTTAAAGTTAAGTACGGTGTGATTTTCCTCCCTGTCTCACTTTGTGCCATGAGAAAAGTACTCATCCTTAGTGAAGAGATGATGGAAAGAATTTTGAGCGCACTTATTATAGCATTTTATTCAGCAAATGAGTAATCTGTGTCCCAAAGAGGATGACTAATTTGCCCAAGGCCTCATAGTTAATTAATAGCAAAGCTAAGACTCAAATTCACCTGTCCGGTCCCTAATTCATTGCTCTTTCTACTTTCATTGGGTTTTTGGACTTTACTGTTTTTTACTAAACCATACTGCTTTAGGAGATTTTGTCAGCATTAACGTTTCTCCTCAAATGTACTTTGGTCTTCTCTGTTTAGCAGAATATGAACAATAATAAAGTGTATCCTTGCTCATTAATTCAAAATTGTTTTATTGAAAAAATTGACTTCATTGAAAACACACCACAAATAATATAAATATATGTCCTCAGTTTGCTGATGCAAAATTTTATTCTGTTAGACTTTCCAGACTGAAAACACCATATGAATGTACAAAAGAGGCCTTTTCAAGAGAACTTTTAAGATCTGATGATGCTCAGGAACTATGTCAATTAGCAAGAAAATGTATCTGCGAATCAATCCTTTGAGGACTAGAAACTCTTTTATGTTCAGATGCTACTGGAAAAACTGTTATTGGACAAAGCAGCTCTAAAGCATTTGAGCAACAATGAAATTTCACAGGAAGAAAGGTTAGAGCTGGGAGCACACCAGAGAACTAATTGCTAAGAGAGCTGCCTTTCTCCTCACTGTAGTAATTCATAGAGATACCATTTAGAAAGAGAGAATCAACAATGCTATTCGACAGACACTGGGTCTTCCAGAATAAGGGGGGAAAGGAGGGGTCCCCAGAGCTCTGGGGATTTTCTGAAAGGCACACCTGGGTATGCATCCCTGGAAATTGTGTGGGTAGTCTGCCACGGGAAAGAGGGGCATCGTTCAAGCTTAGGAATTCAACAAATGGATCGCTGTTTTCTCTCTACAGCTTCTCAATTTTGTCCAAAGCAGTGTGATGCTTTCAGTGATTTTTTTTCTTTTTAAAACAGTTTTGTTGAAGTATAATTAACATGTAACAAATTGACTTAGTTACTTTTTACCTGAAAAGGAGAGTGAGAGCAAAAATGAGGGGAAGGAGAGGGGAGAGAAGGAGAGAGAGAGATTTTTCTATCCAGTAGTTCACTTTCCAAATGTTTACAGCAGCCAGGCTAGGCAAGGCGGAAGCCAGGATCCTGGAACTCCACCTGCTTCAAGGGTGCTAGTGGCTAGTGGGAGGCTGAATTGGAAACAAAGCCAGGAATCAAACACAAGAACTCCAAAATGGGATGCAGGGGTCCCGAGTGGTACCTTAACATCAGTGACAAAATGCTTGCCCCAGATTCACATATATAAAGAGTACAATATAATTAGTTTTGATTGGTTTCATGCTTGAAAAATCATAGCCCAATCAAATTAATAAATATTTCCATAATCCCCAAATGTTACCTCATGCTCTTTGTAATTTCTCTCTGCGGCCATCTCTGCCTCCTCCTGTCTTCAGACGACCACTAATCGACTCTCTCTTACTTTAGGTTAACCGGAACGTTCCAGAATTTTGTATGACTGGAATCATACAACAATGATTTTTGTCTGGCTTCCTTCACTCACTGTAATTACTGTAAGGTTCATCCATGTTGTCCTGTGTATCTGGAGTTGTACTTTTCTGCTGTATGGATGGACCACATATTGTTGTTGATCCATTCAAGTACTGATGGGTATTTGAATATATTTCCCATTTGAGGCTATCGCAAATAAAGTTGCTATTCACATTCATGTACGAAGATTTGTGTGCACATATGGTTTTCCTCTCTTGGATAGACACCTGGGAGAACAGAGAGTAAATGGTAGAGTAGGTTTAGACTTTTTACTACGGGGAGAATGGGGAGGAGGAGTGCTAGTTCTGCTGAAACAGGTGCCCTCAATAGGCTTTAGGGGACACAGCTTTCTAGTTAGTTATGGTTCCCCAAAACTGGAAAATATTCAAAGTCCCTTACCATCTAGAAGCATGTATTTCAGCCAGGAATTAGAATTATAACTTCGGAAGGGCCCTGTTCCATTGCTTCTCCATGACTCCCTACTGCCCTGCAGCCCTCTTGCTTAGTACATACAATGCAGTGCTGTGTTCTCAAAGCATAGGTGTGGAGTTTTCAGAATAAGTGGCTTAAACTGGGTAGTTCGGCCGGCGCCACAACTCACTAGGCTAATCCTCCCCCTAGCGGCGCCGGCACACCGGGTTCTAGTCCCGGTCGGGGCGCCGGATTCTGTCCCAGTTGCCCCTCTTCCAGGCCAGCTCTCTGCTGTGGCCAGGGAGTGCAGTGGAGGATGGCCCGAGTCCTTGGGCCCTGCACCCCATGGGAGACCAGGAAAAGCACCTGGCTCCTGGCTCCTGCCATCGGATCAGCGTGGTGCGCCAGCCGCAGTGCGCAGGCCACGGTGGCCATTGGAGGGTGAACCAACCGCAAAGGAAGACCTTTCTCTCTGTCTCTCTCTCTCACTGTCCACTCTGCCTGTCAAAAACAAACAAACAAACAAACAAACAAACAAAAAAAACTGGGTAGTTCTCCCAGTGTATGCAGTAACCATATACTAAGCGTTGAAAACTTCATAAAAAATGTGTATTATGAAAATACCATGAGTGGACTTCCGAAATTTTGCCCCCCAAATAAACTTATCTTTTTTCCTTTTTCTTTTTTCTTTTTTAGAAAGCTTTTATTTAATGAGTACAAATTTCATAATGTTTTTCTACCCGTATCCACCCTCCTACCCCTACTCCCATCCTACCTCCTCTTCCCTCTCCCAGCCTATTCTTCATTAAGATTTGTTTTTAATTAACTTTATGTTCAGAAAAACAACTCTATTATAAACTTTTTTTTTTTTTTGACAGGCAGAGTGGACAGTGAGAGAGAGACAGAGAGAAAGGTCTTCCTTTTGCCGTTGGTTCACCCTCCAATGGCCGCCGCGGCTGGCCCACTGCGCTAATCCGATGGCAGGAGCCAGGTACTTATCCTGGTCTCCCATGGGGTGCAGGGCCCAAGCACTTGGGCCATCCTCCACTGCACTCCCGGGCCACAGCAGAGAGCTGGCCTGGAAGAGGGGCAACCGGGACAGAATCCGGCGCCCTGACCGGGACTAGAACCTGCTGTGCCGGCGCTGCAAGGGGGAGGATTAGCCTAGTGAGCCGCGGCACCGGCCACTATAAACTTTTAATTCAATTTTTTATGAGCTTTTTGAAACCCCTTGTATTTGTACAGGGCTAACTTTGGAGTTCATTCCTGGAAGTTTTTCCTGTACATTTTTTCAACTGAATTGCATAGTATCCCAGAAAAGAAGTCAGAAAAATTATGATTTTGCCCATTTCAAAGTTTTGGAAAGTAGACCATAGAAAAATTTAGAAGCATAGCATGGTATAGTAGATAGGATTTCTTAATTGGGAGTCAGGAGAATGGAGTTGTAGCAATGTCTTTTTCATTTCATTACGGTGGAACCTCAAGTAAATCATTTAATTCTTCTAAACCCAGCTTTCTTCTTGATAAGGTAAAAAAATTAGATTGGATCAGCCTACTCAAAGTGTGAAAAGATGTAACAAATATTTTTAAATAAAACTGTTTTATTAACTTCCTTAAAAAAAAAAAAAAGCAGAGAGATTCCCCATCTGCTGGTCCATGCACCAAATGCTTGCAATACCTGTGACGGGAGAGAGGAATGCCAGAAGCCAGGCGCTCAGTCCAGGTCTCCAATGTGGGTAACAGGGACCCAGTCAATTGAGCCTTCAGCTGATGCCTCCTACAGTGCACAAAAGCAGAAAGGTGGAATTGGGAAGAAGCTGGAATTTGAACCAAGGCACTCCAATATGGGATGCATGCTTTCCAAGCAATATCTTAATTGCTATGTCAAACACCTGCTCCTCTTTATTAATTTTAAAAATTATGAAGCCAAACATGATTGGGGAAAATGGCATGTTTAATTCCTGCTCAGGAGAGCCACAGCACAATTACCGTGTAAAAGGCTCGGAGAATTCCTGCAGTAAAGAGTACTGTTTAACTTTGGGTCACCCAGCATTTCCCAAAGTTATTAGACAAAGAACCTTTTTAGATGCATTTTCTAGAACTGACACTCCATGTAATTGTTATTCTGAAAAAAAAAAAATGACGTTGAGAAGCCCAGAAAAAAAAATCTTTCAAATTTCTGACAGCCCAAACATGTGCTTTTCCACATTCATAGAGGAAAACAAGGAAGACTAGAAAGGAGAAGCTAAGTTTCCTTTTTATTCATTTTAAAAATTTGTTTGCTTATTTGTAGGTGTGTGTGTTTCTGTGTGGGGCGGGGGAGGGAGGGACAGAGAGAGAGAGAACGAGCGAGAGAAAGAGAGAAAGAAAGTTCCAGTCTTCTGGTTCACTCCCCAAATGCCTGCAGAACCTGAGGCCTGGGGTGAGTTGGAGCCAGGAGCCAGGAATTCAGTCCAGGCCTCCCATGTGGGTATCAATTATTTGAGGCATCACTACTGCCTACCAAGGTCTACATTAGTAGGAAGCTGGAGTCAGAGCTGGAGCCAGAAATCAATCGAGGTACTCGGATGCAGGATGCAGACATCTTAACCAGTGTCTTAATTGCTATGGTTAAATGCCCACCCTGATTAAAAAAAAAAAAATGTTTATTGATTTTAAAGGCAGACAGACAGAGGAGACAGACACTGTTTTTTCATGGCAACTGCAGCTCTTTGCGTGTGCTGCTGGCTGCGTGCTGAAGTCTAAAGCTGCTGCCATAGACTAAAGGGTGAGAGTTCACATGAAGCAACATGCCCAGTCCTGACCAGGAAAGAATTTGCTAGTATTTGTGGCTCTTCTTCTACTTTCATTGCCTTCCGAGGACTTGTTATGACACTGAAGATGCTGTAAATGTGTTGAATTATCTCTCTAAGATCGTTAGGGGGCTGTGCTTTACCCTTCCTGGGAACGTGTGTTTAAACTAAAAACTTTATTTGGAAATCACAAGGCTTCTTCACTCAGACAAAATAAAACACAGGAACTTTGAATCACCAGCCAATTTCCTTTTCAGTCTTTGTTTCAGGCCCAGAGTGCTCTGCTCCCCAAATCAGCAGGTAGAGAGGATTTCTGTGAAGTCTCTCTCAGACTGTCTTATTTAGAAATTTTCATGGCCGCAGAAAACAGTATCTAGAGAATCCCAAGGAACAAATGAGAGGAAATGATCCCCTCATTTCTCACCCCCTGTTCTGCCACTAAGACAGCAGGGTCTTTGTCTCACACAGGGGTAAACAGACAACTCTATTTTAGAAAGAAAGTGAAAGTCGGTAATTTTCTCACTTGTGTTCTAGCTTTACCTTTAATTTCTCCAGGACAATACAAATAATGACATTCTGAACAATATAAATAAAGATTGAAGTTTTTTTCTATACATCTGTATCACAGAACCAAACAATGAAACTCTTTGAGCCCCTGGAGGTTTAGAGAAATGTGCTGGCAAGATCATTAAAGAAATTCAAGTGTGTATGTGCATCCGAAAGAAATACAACTGGTATTTATGGCATGGTATTTGATTTTGATTTTGAAGGAGAAAAGATGGAAGATGGAAGTAACTAAAGTGTACAGATATGCAACTTGGATAGGTTCAAAAACAGGCTTAAAGGGATTGAAATTCAGCCACTAAAATGTCCCAAGTTTAATGCCTACTAAGAGCTGTGATGTGTTCTCCAAGGTAGCTCAGCTGGCGTTCACAGTCCCTCCTCCGCTCTCAGGTGAGATCACTGAGATCCACACACAAGTTGACTGATGTTTGATCTATGTATGATTCAAACTGGATGTTTAGGAAGTCAGCTGACAGCCTTATCTCTTATTATCAATTTCTCCTTTCCAAAGTTGTAGAACAGATGTCCATTTATTTTCCAGACTTTTAAAAATAAATGGCTTAAAATAATTGATATCATTTGATAAAGCCCAGGAACAAAAGCTGAATTCTTCCACTAGATGATTGTGATTTTGCTCACAATAGTGGAAAGCAGGCAAAAAAAAAAAAAAAAAAAAAAAAACCAACACGAGGGTGGGGTTGAAGGAGGCGATTCCATTATCTTTTTAATATTCTAGGCTATTTTCAACTATTAAACTTGCATGTATTTTATTTGATGCAAAATAAATAATAACACCTTTTCTTCTCCAGTTTTTTTTTTTCATCTTAAAAAGCTCTTGTTTCTTGTTACCATGGTGATGGTGCGACTCTGATATTTGTTTAAGTGGAACACTTTCATCTCACTGACTTCAAGACAGGTACTAGAAGGGCCAGAATAATAATTGACAACACAGCCTGTTAGCTGGAATAAAGGGTCCTTGTTCTGTGTCCAAAGACAGTAGCCTTGGTAAGAGAACATGTCCTAATAAGAGTGATGAACGGAAAGGCTATCTCTCACTATGAGATTTATTTTCTCTTTCAATTGTGTCTTATTTTGTTTCACTTTCAAAGAAGGTAAGAAATAATTCTAAGAGTAAGTAGGCATTGTTTTAAACTGCAGTCATTTGTAAAACAATTTGCTATTGTGATTTGAGGGCTTCTTTGGAGATGAAGGACAAGGAGACCTTAAGAGAAAGCTCCTTTTCCTTCATAAGATGAATGAAAACCAGGAAGGGCACCATGGATATCAAGGAGGCACTCCCTAAATTGTATGTAGGTTTGTTCCCATAGCCAACCTGTTAAAATGGGCTTGGAGTTCATAGCTGGAGTCAATACTGTGGCATATTCATTCAGAAAAATCCAATGCCTTTCCACTTGCCTCATAGCACAAGGGTTGGTTGTACACAAGTCTTGCATGGGGAGACATCATGACAGTTACTTCTGATGAACTTCAGCTCACAAATGCACTAGCTCTCATTATCTAGAACATGCTGCTATGAGACTTAATTCTTAAGAGATAGATAATGTTTATATCTGTTCTTTATTTTTCTGCTCTGCTGATGCTAATGTCCTTGGCAGAAAAGCAGAGAGAGAGAGAGAGAGAGGTTAAAGAATGATCTTTGGAATCAAACTTGCTATAGTCACAAACCCCACCACTTTACTTCATGTGTGACCTTGGGCCAATGAACTAATGTCATTGATGAAAATGACAAACCTAATGGTCTTAACAGTGGACTTGACTGAACATTAAAGTGAATGCATGTTTCATAAACTATCCTCTCAGTTTTAATGATCATGGAAACATGATGTTGAACTTTGTTTCATTCAAAACACATAATATTTCCTTTAAAATTATAAGCACTGTTAACACGTTTATCTAAATAAATTTGGGGTGAGAAGGATTATTGAGCTGGCCTGCTGTGAGTCTAGTTGGTTTTGTCCTTGAAACTTATCTGCATTTGGATGGCTTCTTTCATTTCTGTAATGCACAATGTCCTTATTGAGCAAAGGAAGGTAGATAAAGCCTACTGTGGATTACCTCTCTTAACTCTGTGATATTTCCTTTGTTGTTCTTGGTAATGCCCTCTTCTTAGGTTAAGGTTAAGAATCAGCTCAGCCTCTGATTGTTGGAGGAGAACTAGGTTGGAGGGCTTTCTGTTGAGCTGCCCATCTGGTGGGATGTAGGCTCCAACAGCATCTATTTTCTGGATCATGAAAAAAAAATTTGTTTTAATAAATCATGAAAAAGAAACTTGTCTAGGGCAGGTATTATGGCATACCAAGTTAAGCCACCACTGGAGACCCCCACATCCCATATTAGAAATGCTTGGGATTGAGTCCTGCCTCTGCTTCCCGTCCAGCTTCCTGCTAATGCACCTGGAAGGTAGTAAGTCAGATGTCTCCAGTACTTGGGTCCTTGCCACACAGGTGGGAAACCCAGATGGGGTTTCTGGTTTCTGGCTTTGGCCTAGGCCAGACCTTCGTGTTATGGGCATTTGAGAAGTTAACCAATGGATGGAAGTGTGTGTGTGTGTGTGTGTGTGTGCGCGCACATTTCACTCTGTCACTCCGCTTTTTCAAATAATTAAATTAAAAAACCCTTATTACTCAAAACACAGACCTAAGAGCACAGTGATGGGAGGTAGAAGGGCTGAAATCTCCTATGTCATTCTTGTCTTGTGCAGCAGCAGTTGTAAGTCTGTAAATCACACTGGACATGATAGAAGCGACTGGATTTACAATCAGCTCCTTTTCTCAGACCTTTAATTATGTCTACATTCCTTTTTTATCTCTAATCTTCCAAAAAGGTCACACTTGTTTACTGTTTTTGCTCTGTGTATTTGTGTGGCTACTTTTCCTTTGAGTATGAAAAAAAGAACAGAATATTAAAGACTTTACAAGCATTCTAGATGACTGGAAAATGCTTGGCCTTCCAATTTTAAAATCTTCAATCTAAGAACATTCTTTACCCTTCCTTTCCTGCTTTATTAATTTACCTTTCTGTTACAAAAGGGTTGACACAGCAATTTTTCCCTCTATCTCTTTTGTTCGTGTCTTCCTCAAAGAGAATCAAAAGCATACATCCATAGTCTTTACATACTCCAGAGACGATAGTCAAGTATGTTGAGATTTTAATATAGTAAAAGAGTAACAGAACAACATGGAAAGAAGAAAAGCACCAAAGAGAGCTAGGAATTGACTGAGCTGCAGCTAACTGAGGCAGGCGAGGGAATTCACACACCTTCTCTTATGTAGTACCTGGTGTTCTGGAAAGTTTGTATAGAAATCTATCTTTAAAGATTGACTTAGACTTCTATTTCACTGGGATAGCTTTAGAAACTTGATTATACACTTTCTGTGCAACCTAGAGCTGAAATAGGGACCCTGAGTCCTGCTTTACTTTTGTTTTGAAAATGTGCTTGAGTGTAAAAGCTGAGGATGAAAAGCACTGAGCAGTCTTTAAGAAAAATAACTTGCCAACATTGCATCCTCTCTTGGAAGTTAAGCAAGTTCATTCTAGATCAATGGTTTTCATGTGATTTGATCATAGCCTGCAGTAAAAAACTCATTCTACTTAGTGGCCAGTTATATACATATGCACATATGTGAAGGAACTTCAAAATGTTCATGGAAAGTGGAATTAAAAGGAAAGGGTTTTTTTTTTTTGGTGCAAAAATTTTGAAATCTGCGTATTGTCACCAGAAAGTCTACAGATAATGGGTATGAGGAAAGAACTATGCAGAGAGTTCAAAAATTTTTTGCAGCAAAATAAATTACTTTTAATGCTATTCTCTATGAACTCTTTGGAATACCAGCATGTCATATGTATTTAAAAGTTTCATAGAGCAATGTTTACCCTCCTATGCATGATCTATTCTAGTTTTCCTTTCCTTTCTCTTTAATTTTTAAAAAATATTATTGAAACTCACAAAACTGATTTTATAATAATATGTCACAATGCATAGTTTGAAAAACACAGCTGTAGCCAAATAATAGGTCAAGATAAATCTGAAGTAATTACATAAATAACTGGCAGAAGTTGAAATTTGAAATAGTAAAGCTTAAAAACAGTGATTCAAGCAAATAGAGAAACCTGGAGAGATTTTCTGATTAGAGATAAGAAATAAGTGGCCATAAGTTCTCATGGGATTTATCTTTGGATAAATTGAGTCAGACTTTGGTCTGTGACCAGCACTCAAGCATCTGAGAAATTGCATCTGCTGTCCTTTTATCTGAAGCATGGGGTTGCCCAAGCACATTAAGGCAGCCTATGGTAACTACATGGATTTTCTCAGGGCTAAGATTCAAAAGAAGAGCTAGAAAGGACAGAAAATACCAACAGACTCTGCTGTTAGTGAAGCGGGGCTGACAGGGAAGTTGGCTGTAGTCTGGATTCATGGCAAGCAGTGCTAGGAATTCACATATAAACCACAGGAAAAAGCAGAGTCTGCACATTCGGGATGTGTGCAAGAACAGGACATGGAGATGAGAGAGCTTAGGGCGAGCTCTCACACTGGTCAGATGTGTTACCTATGATAGGCCACTGAGTTTCTCTAGTCCTCACCTTCTCCATCTGTTTGACATTGAAATGCTTATCCAGGATAACCTCGTGTGATCTTGTCATCTGAGATGTCAGTCCATGTGGATAGCAAAAAGAAGCTGGGCATTCTCTGAAACATCAAGGATCAGAAAGAGAGGACAAGGTTGTCAGCTTGGAGAGACCAGGCACAGGAGAAAACCAGAGCCTTGATAGAGGGTCTTGATAGAGGGGGTTAAAACACCTGCACAAAGTCTAGACTGAGAGCAAGAAAACCAGGATCAGACTGACCGTGTTGCTAAGCAGCCTCTTCCAAGACCAGAGTTCTTTATTAATACCGAACCAGGACAGGGTGCCTGGTAGCAAGCAAGTGAGACTGTCCAACAGTCTCACAACCAATGAGTGTGTCTGGGCAGTGAACAGAGAGCAGGAGTAAAAGTCCCGCTGTCCCCATCTGAGCTGCACAGAGGGAGGGGGATCACCTCTGAATGGCATGGGTACTTTTCCACAAAAATCTTTGAACTGCAAAATTTGGACTTCCAACTTTAAGCAATCTGTGACTAATCTAGAATTGAAATTAAGCATTCAGTATAATAAGAGAATTCATTCATTTACTTGTTTATTCACCAAGTGTTACTTGAGTATCTGCAACTGTCTGGGACCTTGAACTAGACTGAGTCTAGACAGATGAATAATACTGAGTCTCTGTCTTCATAGATTTCATAGTCTAGTATGAGAGATAGACTTATAAATAGATAAATTGCAATACAATGTGATAAGTACTTTAATAGAGATAAGAAATGATTAATATAAATGAAAACCAAATTAAGCCCATTAAGCTTTTCTCAAAAGAGGAAAAATTTGTTCATGTAAAATATTATTATTAAACTGTATTATTCTTCAATTCCCTAAATGATATTTGAAGATAATGTCTTGCTCTTTTCTCTCTTAGCTCTGTTATTTTTCTTTTCTACTCCACTGGGGTGAATGCGCATGTGTGGGTACGTGCACAGGTGGACTTGGTTTCATCCATTTACTTCTAATTCCTAGAAATGTGGAATAATTTTTATAATTAATACAAAATATAAATTAATATAAAAAGTAGAAGTGTGGCTTGCATTGTGACATAGTGGGTAAGCCACTTCCTGCGTTGCGGGCATCCCATATGGGTGCTGGTTTGTGTTCTGGGGGCTCCATTTCTGATCCAGCTCCTTGCTAGTAGCCTGGGAAAAGCAGCAGAAGATGGCCCAAGTGCTTGCACCCCTGCCACTCATGTGGGAAATCTGGATAAAGTTCCTCACCCCTGGCTTTGGACTGGCTCAGCCCTGGCCTGGCTGATGTGGCATTGGGGGGAGTGAATCAGTGGATGTCAGATCTCTCTCTGTCTCTCCCTCTCTCCCTGTAACTCAGACTTTCATATAAACCTTAAAAAAAGAAGTAAATATAATAGAAACATCTTTCAAAATAATTTATTTATTTGAGAGGCAGAGACAGAGATCTCCCATTTGCTGGCCTATTCCATAAATGCTTATGAGGCAGGAACTCAGTCCAGATCTCCTGCACAAGTTGTGTGGACCTAACTCCTCAAGCCATTACTTGTTGTCCCAGGGTGTGCATCAGGAGAAGAGCCAAGACTCCCAGCCAAACACTACCACTAAAGCAAATACCAGTCACAGAAACCAATCTTGAGACTGCAAAGTGTTTTATTCTACCCGACTGCAATCCTCTTTGCGACAATCAGAAGATATGAATAGAAAAAAGGCAGAGCCTGAAGTAGAAATATGGAAGCAGTGAAAAATAACGATATCTAATATTTGTTGAAGTTTTTAGGTACTGCTCTAAGTCCTATACATATTTTGATAATCTTAAGTCCTAAGAGCAACCCTGTGAAGCAAATATATTATTTCCTTTTTTTTTTTTCTGATGAGAATCTGAGCGCACAGAGGTTAATTAACTCGCCCATGGTTGCACACCCAGGACATGCAGAGCCACAAGCTGAAGCCAAGCTGCCGGATTCCTGAGTCTGCAGTTTAATGATTGCACTGGCCTGTGTTGGAAAACCTCACTTGTCACACTTTTTTTCTTAGAGAATTCTGAAGTGATATCCATATTAAATATATATTAACAGAGTGAAATGCACCTAGCAGGAGAAGGGAATGAGAGAAAAAGCTTTGCAACAGCTTGCTTCCTCCTCTGTAGCTTCCGCTTGTTGCCTTATCTTGTGAGGAGCATAAATCATCACTGTGGAATTGTCTGGAGCAATAAACTTCTACTTGATCTCTATGCAGGTTTTTTGGTAGAAATCTACTCACATTCTCTAAGCCAAGAAATTTTCTTCTTTCATTTCTGTGAGAGCAGTCCAGTTCATTGAGAATTGGGTCTTTAAAAAAAATTACCTTACAGTTAACTGTATTTCTGTTCAAGTTCATTTCCTCCATAATCACAAATATTAAGTGGCTGAATTGTCTTCACAATATTCATGAGGAAAACTGAGGCAGTGACAGCATCCCATCACAGGGAGGTGTTTGTCCATTTGAAGTGGAAGGCAATGACACAGGTGGGTCCTGGTGAATGTCTTATTGCTCCTGGCACAAGTTTGTTTCTCTAACTGGTAGTCAGAAGAAAATTACAATCAGACATGGACCTGTCCGAAATCCTTTAGGATATGTGGCCACTATATTAACCAGCTTTTCCCACCAACAATGCACTCTCTTCTGCCTCGATGCTTCTACGCATGGCCTGTTATCCACATGTGAAGACAGTTGTGCCCCAACTCTCAGGCGCTGATGTTCTCTTTGCCCGTAGTTATAGCAGCCACCTGAGGTTCTCAATGGCTTGTGACCTGATCTGACACTTATTGGTGTGTTTTAGAACCGAAAAAAAAAGTCTTAGCAGTCATCCAGCCACTTTGCCTCCCGTGTTACCAAAGGCAAGGTGTAGGTGTGAGAATTACCTCCTCAAATAGTTCCCCCTTCGTGGAGCCCCTCAAGTACTAGCAGAATGTATAGGTAAACTGTCTATGTCTAAGGGACCTTTGCTTTTCCCTTTCCCCTTGTGTAATCTTCTAACACTCAGTGGCATGAGGATGTATCCTAACTTGAGGATGCTGCTTATGACCCTCTCTGGTCAGCTAATGGTAGTTATTGGCTATCGAATAGACATTGAGCTTAAAATCAAAGACCTGTGTTGCAAACTGCAGCTTCTTGTGCCTATGTGAGTGTATGCATTTTGTTCAGTATCTGATTTTTCAGTCAGTGTCCACATCTGTAGATTAGAGATATTATCTAGTTTTTTAAGATTTAGTTATTTATTTCAAAGAGTTACACAGAGAAAGGAGAGAAGTCTTCCATCCACTGGTTCACTCCCCAGTTGGCCGATCGAGTTGCACTGATAAGAAGCCAGGAGCCAGAAGCTCCCCCCGGGTCTCCCACGTGGATGTAGGGGCCCAAGAAATTGGGCCATCCTCTACTGCTTTCTCAGGCCACACCAGAGAGCTGGATCAGAAGTGGAGCTCGAACCGGCACCCATGTGGGATACTGGTGCTTCAGGCCAGGGCATTAACCCGCTGCACCACAGTGTTGGTCCCAGAGATATTATCTATTACATACACACAGGGTTGTGAGGGTTTAATATAACCACAAAGATTGCTACATTGTAAAAAGAAAAAAAAAGAAAAAAAGATTTCTTTATTTTTTTAACTTTTATTTAATAAATTTGCAAAGTATAACTTTTGAATTATAGCAGCTTTTCCCCCCATAACCTCCCTTCCACCTGCAACCATCCCAACTCCCACCCCCTCTCCCATCCCATTCTTCAACAAGATTTATTTTCAATTATCTTTATATACAGAAGATCAACTTAGTATATACTAAGTAAAGATTTCAACAGACTGCACCCACACAGACACACAAAATATAGAGTACTATTTGGGTAGTAGTTTTTACCATTAATTGGCATAGTACAACACATTAAGGCCAAGGTCCTACATGGGGAGCAGGTGCACAGTGACTCCTGTTGTTGATTTAACAATTGACACTCTTATTTATGATGTCAGTAATCACCTGAGGCTCTTGTCATGTGCTGCCAAGGCTATGGAAGCCTCTTGAGTTCACCAGCTCTGATCTTATTTAGACAAGGCCAGTTTCAAAGTGGAAGTTCTCTCCTCCCTTCAGAGAAAGGTACCACCTTCTTTGATAGCCTGTTCTTTCCACTGAGATCTCTCTCACAGAGATCTTGCATTTAGGTCTTTTTTTTTTCCCACAATGTCTTGGTTTTCCATGCCTGAAATACTCTCATGGGCTTTTTAGCCAGATCCTAATGCCTTAAGGGCTGATTCTGAGGCCAGAGTGCTGTTTAGGGCATTTGCCATTCTATGAGTCTGCTGTGTATCCTGCTTCCCATGTAGGATCATTCTCTCCTTTTTAATTAGTATTTGCAGACCCTGGTCTTATTTATGTAATCCATTTGACACTTAGTCCTATCTTTTTGATCAAATATGAACTTAAACTGATCACTTTAACAAGTAAGATGCCGTTGGTACATGCCACCTTGATGGGATTGAATTGGAATCCCCTGGCACTTTTCTAGCTCTACTGTTGGGTTAAGTCCGAGTGCGCATGTGCCAAACTGTACAAAAGATGTCTTTATTTTACAGAGAGTGAAGAAGTGAGTAGGGAGATAGATATAGACACAGAGCTAGAGAGAGAAAGAGAGTATTCCATCTATTAGTGCACTCCCCAAATGCCAGCAATGGCCATGGTTGAGCCAGACTGATGTCAAGAGCCAGTGACACATGAACGATTCCAACCACTTGAGATATCACTTGCTGCCTGCCAGGATCTGCATTAGCTGGTATCTAGGTTGGGGAGAGGGTCTCATATAGAACCCAGTATGGGACGTGGGTATTACAAGTTTCTTAACTGCCTGTGCTACTTTTTCTTTACTCAAACTCTTTCATTTACTTATCACTACCCTTAGACAAAGTTTCAACTTCTTAATATAAACTCCATGATCCTGTATGGTCTCTTTTCCTACTTTTCTCTTATTCTTTTTGTTCTGAATGTTCTAGAATTCTTTCAGTTCTTCTGAAAGTCTATCTTCTCTCTTGTCTTGGAGTCTGCCTTTTTTTGTGCCTCATGAGCTTTCACCTTAACATAACCAACTCAACTATTAGGACAGCAAACATGCAAATTCTTTGGGTATTCCAGACTCAGTTAGGTTACCTGCTCTGTTCTGCTTTCCATGATGTTCTTCATTTTTGTGACCATTGGTTTGACATTTCTTTTCTTCTCTAAATTGTAGGTACCAGGAATTTAGTATTTACAGGTTTTCTCAAACCTTTTGTATCCCCAGTACCTAGTTGAAGTACCTGATACCAAGTGTCAAGATAGCTGTTTGCTCTTTAATTATGTATATGGTATAAATGCAGTTCACACATATACCAGAAAATATACTATGGGAATATTATGTGTACCTTCCTAATTAAGTAGCATGTGTATAGGTATACTTGCAGCATTAGACAAATGATCCACCTCGGTAAATAATTGCTGAAACTGTCAGCTGTGGGTAACTACTCTTTTGGCTGGAGCAACCAGAAAATACACAAGGCATCACTGCATTAACATTTCCACTTCTAGCAAATAAATTACAGCTTGGACTTCTCAGATGTTCTCTTAAGTTGGACTCATTCTTCTACAACTCCTAAGTCCATGAAAAACCTCGTCCTGCTCTCCCGTTCAGCTAACAAAGAGATTGTTTGTCGCCTTTAAATCGGTAGTTTGAAAACCACAGGAAAGTGTACCAAATGTAAGCTTCAGTTAGTTGCAAGTCATTTTCCAGCAACTTTGTCTTTTCACAAATTTATTTTAATATTAAATTTAATATTTTCACCAGTTTATTTCAATATTAAATTTAATTATTAAAATAGAATAAATTTGACAGTGTTGCTAGCAGCCTAGACTGCAGTTTTCTCATTGTGCATGTTTCAGTTAATAACATCAATTTCAATATACACATTATATGGCCTAAGAATAATTATTCCATTCCTTTGCTACCTTATTTAGTTATTGCATTGCTTTTATGTTTTAAAGTTGAATTTCAAGTGAAGTTATAAAAAATCTATAGTAAATATTAAATATTTACATAAATATTTTACTTACCAAAACCATTTACTTGGGCTTGGTTTGCTTATATTGCATGCAAATTTAACAGATGTTGGTGCTTTGGATTCCATTTCTCAATCACACACATGAATGCAGTTAAACAAATGAAGTAAAGTTTAGTTAAAGAGTCTGGATTGCTTAAATTCCAAGAGGTTTATGTGGTCTAATTCAATAGTTTAATTTACAAGACAGTGGCTTATTTTCTCCAAATAAGTGATTGCTAGATGCTGAGTTACCGTAGCACCCCAGACTTTCTCACCATTTCACCTGAAGTATAGATCAATTATGAACTTATCTGTTGTTACTCCAGTCATCCATTATGTTACCTAGGCAACGTGATATGCTCTGCTTTCAAAGAAAAACTAGAAAGCTTTCAAAAAAAAAGGGGGGGGGGGACAGTTATAAAAATGAGTATGGGAACTCTTTTCATCTGAATAGCTCTATCTGTGAGAAATCCTGTTGAAAAGCAGCCGTTCGCTGATGTGACCAGATTATTAGTACCAGATTCAGGTGGGTGTGTGTTTGTGTGTGCATGTGCACATGCTTGCACTTGGATTTCTAAAGTAATCATTCCAGCACCATGATTTATCAGCCTCTAATTTTAATCTTCTTTCCTGGTTGTTTACAGCTCCTTTTTTGAAACTTAGTGAAAGGCAAAATATAGTTATGCAAAATATATTTCTTTCAATTTTGAGACTTTTCATTCAGTGCAGTGTTTTAAAGTTAAGCTAAATTTATTTTTGGAAGGAACACTTTCTTTCCCTAATGAGGGTTGTGTTCACAGAAGATAAAATGGAAAAGGAAGGTGCTAGGGGAAAAGAGAATAAAGGATTTAAAAGCAAAAGAAAACCTTTTTATATTTTTATTTTATTGTTTAGACACTTTCAAAAACCTGCTTAATAAAAACAGTTTGTACAAGTTTTCATTACAAAACAAATGCATTCTTCTTTTGTGGAACAAGGAGGTGAGAAAGTACACAGAGCTGTGAGAGAGATTTCTGTCTCTCCTGGAAGGTGAACACTCCTTATAAGCACGTTGCTGCACCTTATGAGAACATGGTTCAGCAAGAGTCAAAGTGCAATGAGGGTTCTCCTCTTCTCTCTTCCTGTAATCCAAGCAGAGCATTTCTAGTAAGAATTTTGACATTGTTACACTATTTTTTTATAAATCTTGGGCAAAATAAATTGTTGGTATTTTGGCAGCTATGTACAACATTGGCTGTTCGGCCTTTTCCATCCCAGCTGTCTTTCCTTGGTACTTTTTTTTTTTTTTTTTTGATAGGCGGAGTGGACAGTGAGAGAGAGAGACAGAGAAAGGTCTTCCTTTACCGTTGGTTCACCCTCCAATGGCCGCTGTAGCCAGCGCACCGCGCTGATCGGAAGGCAGGAGCCAGGTGCTTCTCCTGGTCTCCCATGGGATGCAGGGCCCAAGGACTTGGGCCATCCTCCACTACACTCCCTGGCCACAGCAGAGAGCTGGCCTGGAAGAGGAGCAACTGGGACAGAATCCGGCGACCCAACCGGGACTAGAACCCGGGGTGCCGGCGCCGCAGGCAGAGGATTAGCCTATTGAGCCGTGGTGCCAGCTTCCTTGGTACTTTTTAAACTACACTCCGCTTGAGACCAGCTTTCTGTATGATTCCATACCATAGTCTTCCCTCTACCCCAAGCAGGGATGTGCACCTCCTCCCCTGGGCTCCTAAGACACCTTTTCTGTCCCCTGCTGCATGACTGACCATTTGTGTTGGATCTGATTTCATTCCCATCTGTCTCTAGACTTTGAGCATCTTGAGGTCAGAGATAGCATTTTTAATGTTGGCACCCACATACTTTTAACTGTGAGTGACACATAATATGAGTATGCTTTCAAATTCTATTTCAATATATGTTTGATGAATAAATTTAAAAATGAATGATTTTATTTTTAGGATCATTTTGAATTCCTATCCTGTCATTCATTCCAGTTTGATGGTATCTACAAAGTTCAAAAGCATTCTTTATCTATTTACATTCAAGTCATTGATAAACATGGACATAGACATAGGTGACACAGATAGATACAGATATAGACACAGGTAAAAATACAGCTACAGCTGCAGACACAGGTATTCCATGGCATTTCATGGAAAACAGGCCTTCAGTGGCCTTTCACCGCTGTAATTTTCTCGGGGGAGAGTAGTGTTAAGTGTTTCATTTAATCTGACATCTTTGCATCATTCAATTACAGTGAACTAGAAGCCATTATATTTCCCATATCCTTTTTCATATGCATGATTGAAATAAAGATAAACAAGATCTAAAGACTTCTGATTTGATGCTATATGGAAAACAAGTTTAGTTCCATAATTGGGAATAGACTCTTTCTTCATATGCTCTGTTAACTAATCTATTTCCTGATTCATTCTAGAATTTTGCTAGAAATCAACATTAAGTTCATTGATCCATAATTTTTCCCATTTCTTTAAATTGGGATTTTTGTCCCATCTTAATCTGTATGATATAGTGCCAATTCTTTTTACATTCTGGCAATAAAATCTTTCAGAGCCTAGAAATTTGAAGACATTTAAATTGCCCAGGTAATAATTTACTACCACTTCACCTGCCAGAACTTTAATTCCTTTTTACAATGTTTATCCTACCCCTTCTACTGGGAAGATTTACTTTCTTGCTGGAGAAGATAAATGAAACACACGAGTTAAAAATTCTGACTTCCCACTTTGATTAGTTTTTTTAAGTGACTACTTTCCTTAAACCACAAGCTTTTCTTAATAAACTTAACAAATATAAGCACATTTTCTTATTGATTTTAGGATACTTCAGAAACCTAAGACTCATTCTAGATTTAAGCCTTTTAAAACTGTGTTTACATATTCATAGCACAAATAAGATATATTTCTATGCCTCTCTTTTCTTCTCAATGAGTTTTAAAATAAGAGCAAGAATTTCTTGTGGAATAATTTAATCATGTATTTAATTTCTGAAAATAGTGATGCAAACTTAATTTCTTCTCTTGCTTGGCTCTCATTATTTTAGTCAATTCCGATTTTGAGTGTAGGGAAATTTGACACCAAATATTATTGGGGAAATAGCTTTTGTGTGGGTGTAGCTGTATTTACCTCGATAGAGGCATGGAAGCCATCATTTAAGACACTGCCTTGTAAGATTCCTCAGCTCTACAGGACGTCCATCCTCTGCCTGTTCTGCTTGTTAGGTCCTACACAACCCCATACATGCATGGGAACAGAAACAATTCCCTACAGGTACTTTGTACAGAGTAAAAATTCAAACTCATTGCCCATGCATGCTTTTAAATATCTGATGATTGTTTATAGCCCTTGTCTGTACTGTTGTGGAACAGTGTTTTTTATTCATACTATTTGTCGAACTTGTTACTTTGTCTAGGATTAATCTTATGAGTATAAAGTAACTGAAAATAGATGATTGTAATAATTAAAGAGAGGGAATGGGAGAGGAGGGAGGAGGGAGGAGGGGGGAGGGAGGGTAGGGTGGGAAATATCACTGTGTTCCTAAATCTGTAAACATGAAATTTGTATACCTTAAATAAAATTTCAAAAAATTATACAAAGTGTAGCCTTTGGTTTAAACCACAGTTGCACAGAAAGCTTCAGTTGATGAATCAATTCGATTTTTAAGTTGTGCTAGGAAAAAATTCTCAGAGCATATCAATAGCCAAGTAGCTATTAAATTGATCCTTCACCTTTAATCTGATGTTATGAAGGTCTTCAGTTTAGCAATTAATTTGTGTTTGTAAAGCTTCTACTAGATTCCTATTTATTGCAAAACCGAAACAAATATCTTGTATACAGAACCCTGGAAGGAGAAGGCTAGGGTGCCCTTTGTGCAAAATAATTACATTCTGCCTAAACTACAGAGTATGTGGGAAATAAAGATTTGAAAGTGATTACTTAAAAAAAAATCACCGGAGAGTTATATATATATTTCACAATGGATCAAACTACAAAGTATTTCCTTTACTGAATTTCATTTTGATGTAATATGACGTCTTGTAGGGGACATTATGAGACAGGAAACATTTTTATAAAATGCACTGCTTTTTTACAGTTAGTGTACTGTTGAGGCTGTTGTCATATTTCTACATCTTCACAATAAGCTACTTCTGTTTTTTCTTTTTTCTTTTTTTTTTAAACTTTCATTTAATAAATATAAATTTTGAAAGTACAACTTTTGAATTATAGCGGCTTTTCCCTGCATAACCTCCCTCCCACCCATGACCATCCCATCTCCCACTCCCTCTCCTATCCCATTCTTCATTAAGATTCAATTTCAATTATCTTTAAATACAGAAGATCAACTTAGTATATACTAAGTAAAGATTTCAACAGTTTGCACCCACACAGATACACAAAGTATAAAGTACTGTGTGAATACTATACACAAAGTATAAAGTACTGTTTGAATACTAGTTTTACTGTTAATTCGCATAATACAACACGTTAAAGACAGAGATCCTACACGGGGAGTAAGTGCACAATGACTCCCATTGTTGATTTAACAATTGACACTCTTATTTATGACAGCTACTTCTGTTTTTTAAAGATTCATTTGTTTATTTGAAAGACAGAGTTAGAGAGAGACGGAGAGACAGAGAGAGATCTTCCATCCACTGGCTCTTCACTCCCCAAATGGGTCCCCCACATGAATACAGGAGCCCAAGGACTCAGGCCATCCTCTAGGGCTTTTCTCAGGCACATCAGCAGGTAGCTGGACTGGAAGTGGAGCAGCTGGTAGTTGACTGGCAGCCATATGGGATGCAGACACTGCAGGTGGCAGCTTAACCAGATATGCCACAGCGCTGGCCCCATAGCTGTTTCTGTGTTCTATGTCTGGATGAGTTACGATTTTCCTGTTAGCCATATAACTGATCCTGTTTTCCTCTAATTTGTGGCTGTCATTAAAAATCATATAGTATAGGAATTTGCTCCACACATTTTGGTTTTAACTACACTTTAGGTTCATACCTATCCATATTTGTTATGTCTGTATAAATCATTTACATATTCTCTTTTTAATGAGATAAGATTAGAAGAAAAGAAAGAAAACTGCCATGAATTCTTTTATATTTTGCAAAATCACAATGATGCTTTCACTCAAGTTTCCCATTTCTTCTTTCAGCCCATTAGTCACATTGAAATCATTAGAGACACTGTGTGTGGGGGGGGGGGGGAGATGGAATGAGGAGTTGCAGTTCTCATGTCTGTTCTAAGAACTACCTATTTATACATAAAGATACAGGGAGAGCATCAGGATAAAACTCATCAGGTCAGTTTTCACAATTCCTCTATCTCTACCTTAATCAAGTATTAGCCAGAATTATCAGAGGCCAGTTTTAACTCATCTCATTTTCCTGATCTGCATTAGGAATTGGGGCGGTTGGTCCTAGGGGTTAAGCTGCTGGTTAGGACATGTACATCCTGCCTGGACGTGCCTGGGTTCGATGCCTGGCTCCAGTTTCTGATTCCTGCTCCGTGCTGATGAGGTTTTGGAGATGACTCAGGCAGTTGGGCTCCTGCCACCCATGTGGGAAACCTGGATTGAGTTCCTAGGTTTCAGCTTCAGACATCATGACTGTTACAGACATTTAGGGATTAAACTAGTGGGTGGGAGGACTCTCGCCCCAACTCCCTCTTCTCTTAAATAAATAAATAATTTTTATTATGCAGTTTCTAAATCTATGATCTCTTTAGAGGAACTTAATAGCAGTATTTGATTTGAGTGATTTATACTAGGTGCAATTTCTATTGCCACTTAATTTGTGCTTTGAGGCAACCTCCAAGTTCAACACTTCTTGGAGAGATCCTCAGACTTCCCTCAGTTTGGCAAGTGAAGATGCAGAGTAAGGCACAGAAAGAGAAAAGAAACAAATCAAGGGAGCCAGTCCTCTGACCATTGAGATGGTCCTTATGTGTTTATAAGGCAACTCTAAAGGCAGTTCTGGAAGGGAAGCGCCCACATGTTTTGTACTCAATGGAAATATTGGTGAGAAATAGGAATCATTTGGGAGATAATATCTTCATAAGCGTATTGTTGGAATGTATATGAGATTATAAAAATGCATCTCCATCACCACTTTCATAGTGGTCTCTAAATCACACTTTTAAAATTATCTAGAAAAGAATAAAGCTGTGTTCTACTAATTGCTGCCTCCGTTGTGTAGGGCAGGAGGCAAAATACGTGGCTAAAATGGGAAAGCTTTTGATTTTGTGGTTTCAGGATCAGACTTAGCACTGGTATCTGAATTTGGACATTCAAGCTAAACCTTTCAGGCTCTTGACATTGTGAAGTAACAATCTTATAGGAAATCAAAGGATGAGAAATTCACACAAGTGAGGGTTGGCTCATGCATTTTAAAGACAAGTTTGACTTGAATATATTAGGGTTCAAGGTGAAGCTGCTAGTACAGATAAGACAGCTACTCAAGAAGTAAAAATGAGAGGTATTCTGTTTGCAAACCCAAGAGGAAAACAACAGCCAGATCTCTAATATCTAAACCTGCAGCATAGAAATTTAGAGTGAAAATGGAAGACAATAAAATTTCTTTCTAAACTATTTTATCTAAATTACATCACATAATCCAAATTCTCTTCAAAAAGTGATTTCCAAAACCCTTCCAGAAATGTTTTTATAAATGTTATTAATTTAGAATAGATGTTCCTTAAACACTTTTACTTCCTAATTTCTTGATGTAAAAATGAAGCAAACATCATAGAAAATATTAGAAGTTGGTGCATCTCTGTCTGGCTTCTGGAGAGTTCAACTTTGTGGTTTAGATAGTTTCTAGGATGACTATTACTCCTGTTTAAAGAGATTGTTTTCTGTTTAGTGCATCCACTGTAGTTAATAAAGCATGATTAAGTCCATGATGATGAATAGCATATAAAAATTGCAATACACTATTAAATTCAACATCTTATGTTGATACAGGGTCAGAGTTGAAAAATTAGCACTCAGACACTCTTAAAACTCTAGTATTATATGCTCTGAGGCAAAATGCACTATGCATTTAAGAAATAAATGCCATATATTATGATAAGCCTCTACCAGGAGAGAAAAGTATATGCAAAATATGAATTTATACATTTAGGCGTCTACAAGAATGAAGAATCATCATATTAACAGCATTGAAAAAAGTGTTTTTGCATGTTAAATGCTCAGTTTTAATGCTGCTTGAATCTACTATTCACTGTTCTTATTATTCAAGGTACATAAAGCCAGTGCTCAATTGAAAGGGAAACATAAAAAGGAAAGCACACACAGGGGCACATAATAGAGAACATATTTTATTATACCATCTCCCAAATTAATTCAAGATTTATTTTCCACAAACCAGCATGGTTTGGGGACAGTTTTCAATTAATGACAACCATTACATTATATTATAATTGCATACATTTTTTGCTTTATTCCTGGTACATGGTGAACCCTCTGAAGGCAGAGTCTCGGTATTTCGACATCAGATCTGAACACCTAACCAGTGACTGGTACATGGTCAGCAGTGAACTTCTGGTTGTTTGATCTAGGAACAAATGCATGCATGGGTAGGCACAGGATGAGGATGGAAGCCTGGGCGTTTTAGGATGCGGGTGGTGCCCTGGGCATTACTCTAAATTTGAAACATGGCTGAGGTTGTAGATTGTTGAGATATGAGACATACTTACTTCTAATGATTACTTAAATACAATTGGGGGGGGGCGGAGTACACTTTTTGCCATCTTGCAGCTGCCATCCTATGAAATGGACAGTCCTCAGTCTGGTCATTTCCAGGGAAAATTCCTCTATCCTGACTGTGTTAATGAGTCTGGACCCTGTCCAGCTCCATTCTGTTCCCTAGAGAGTGATGAGCAAATGCATGATACACACAGGGGCTGTTGTGCCGTGTTTGGTTCAGTTTTGTTTTGCTTCCATCGCGAACACAGGCGATCCTCTTAGTTCTGTTTATACAAAACTCTGTGAGGAAGCACCGCATTTCACGGGTCTCTTGGCCCTGGCAGCATTTTCTGCCATTGCCTTTAGTGAATTATGCACTCATAGGCTTTAAGATTGTTAATGATAGCTTGGAGCCCATCATCTTGTAGTTTGGATTATTTCCCCCGGAACATATTACCTTACATTTACTGTCGCGGAATGAAGCTCATTGGTGATGTGCCACTTTCATGCCCACTTACCCGAACTTGTAGGAGTCTTCCTGAATGCTATCCATGTTGCCTCAGCACTTCCTCACCCACCAGAGCTTACTGTCACGTGAGAATGTGCAGATTTCACTGCACATAACCTCTCTAACTTCTCGTGTTAAATGCTGTAAGTAATATATATTGGTTTCAGCTCAGATGTCTGGGTGTTGGTGGTAGAAAGGGTGTATGGCATAATTCTGAGTATTACTTTAGAGGACTTTTTTTTTTCTTTTCTTTTGTCCTCCTCCTCAGAGCCCACAGGCACATCTGCTGCTTTTGTTTACGTCTGTGGGCTCTGGGGTACTGAATTCTTACATTAGCCCACTTTTGTCCTAGGACAGATATGTGCCTCTGATGATAGTTGCCTTGACCTTGCTGGTCTTTGGGGCTGCACTTTGAACACTTTTCTTGGATTAAGGAATGATATTGGGAAAGGAAACCTAACTGTAGAGTCAAATAGTTGTATAGATCCTGTCATTTTATCTGAACAGGAGGGAGTAACTTGAGTTTCTTCTCTCATCTGCAATGTGCAGATTCTAATACACTGCAGGGTTTTTGGAAGATTTAATGAGAAAATCAAATTGTATATCATGGTGGGCCATATTGTGTATCACAGTCCTCAGAAGCCTTTATTTCCTTCTTCCTATGATTGCTGATAGCTACCTAGCCTTTAACCTGGATCTTACTGTTTCCCACCCTCCATGCCTGAGAGAGCCCTGCTCTCCTTTATAATACCTATCTGACCCCTTAGTCCTTGGTTTTCTGATTGTGCCACCTGCTAGGTAATAATTACTGCCCAGTGTAGCTAACCTACCTAAATAGCTCCCACATTCAGTGACTTTTTAGAAGAAATCATTCTCACAAACAAGGTCTTAGAAATACTCTGAATTCTTTATGAATGACATGTTTGCCCATTTCCCCCCTCAGTGTGCATATCAGTTACTTTGGAAGAATTCCTCTGATTATTATCATCACCACTGAATGTTGAATAAAACACCCTGCCCAGTTGCAGGGCTCTAGGGAGTATCCAGCACAGCCATGACCTCTGTTCATATCTTGCATAGAGATTGAGACGCAGTTCTGATTTGGGTTGGGGTGCTCCTGATAATGCCAGAATTGGAAACAATCTGAAGGGCAAGTAGATATTTTCGCAGAGGAGAGGAGGTGTACCCCAAAGAACCATCTGTAATAAGAAGAGTCTGTAGCTAGAGGCAAGGAGACAGGGATGCCAGGTGCAGCACAATGTGAGATAAGGTGGTAGGGTTAAATCTGCATGACACGGACAATTCCATGGTCTATAGAGGAATTGCTTTTAGTGAATGAAAATGCAGTGGCATAGAGGAAGCCATCAGGTTTTTAAAGGAGCATAAACTGAATGGCAGCCCATAACGTCTTGTCTTGGAATACATAGTTTATAACTACAGAGATTGCAAACATGAAAAATAAAACATAGTATGATACAAATTATTGAGCACTGTGGCCTTTATGCACTTTGGGTTAAGTTCTCAAAACATCCACAAAAAGTACACTTGAGTTCTATCAGACCCTGAGAAAACTGGGTGCATGTCAACAAAGGGGCCCTTAGTAAGTACTGAGAAGCCCACCTTCCCCTGATCGGGAGTTACCCCAAAAGGCATGAACTTCCCACACTGTTGTTCTGAGTGCAGGAAGAACATTCCTGTGGCCAAAGGAAACAGGCAGAGAACACAGGTGCTTGGTGTCGGGTAATTGTCTGTAGAAGCATGCGATGCTTCCGAAGTAGTCAAAGGAGCTCCTGGGCGGGACACTAACAGTGTCTGATGCAAACTGAAAGTAGGCATGATGTTCTCCATATAAAAAGGGAATACACTGAGGATTGTGTTGAAAATCACCTATATCAAAATATGATTTGGTCACATTTTTGTCCCTTGGATCCAGGTCCTGAAAGGAGATTATGTTTGTGCATTTTTTGTCTTTTCCATTAAAATCTACATATGTCAGGACAGGATCTGGCATTTGTTTTATTTGCCTCTTCACCACCCAACACGATGCTCTGCTAAAATGAAATGAATTTCATTCTAGTGAAATTGGAAAGCAACTGTTCCATAGGAATCCCTTTTTCCTTAAAAAAAAAAAAAAAAAAAAAAAAAAAACAGCAACAACAACAACAAAAAAATGAGCTTTTGCTAGTTGTAACCTGCTTCCCTATATCTATTTTTGTAATGTCTCCAATCCCTGTGGATCCAAATGCACTGAATTAGCAATTACTGTATAGCACATTGAGCATACTTAGAAGTCTCTCTGCCCGCCATTGGAATGCAGCCACTGGGATAGAGCGCAACAGCTGTTCAGCAGCTACAGTAACACAACATAAAAATTTATGATGAATAACGCAATTGGCATTTGTCTCCATATAACAGGTTGCATATTTGCAATCGCAGAAGCTTCTCTAGACCACATTTGGACTTCTAGACTCGAGAGTGCATCATAATATTCTTACAGGAATTACACTTAGGAAGATTACAAACAATTCATAGTGTCCTTTAATCTGGTGCATTAGAACCAGAAGTGAGGGGGTAAGCTGCCAATGGCCTACATCTTTATTATGAAACTTGACTGCCCAGTAAAGAGGAAACTGTGTCCTTGGAGGAATGGTCTCTGTACCATATGGAATGATGATGGTGACATCAGACAGGTAGGTGGTTTGTCAGAGTTTATAAAGCTCTTGGACATGTGCTATTTAAATTAAACCGCATTATATACCCATTTTGTAGATAAGGACAGAAAGACCCTGCAAAGAGATGCCTCAAGGATCCCTGAAGGTCACTGCTTGTTGCTTTTGTGTACTGTGCCTGACCACCACCCCATACAACCTTCTGCATGTGGCAAAACAAGAGATTACGGATGTCAGGTGAAATTGCTGTCCAACTGAAACACAATCCTATCACTTTTTTTTAAAGGGCCTTGTTCACTGTTGCCTCAAAGGTACTGCAAACCAAGCATCAGGAACCCATTGCCATGGTCCTGGGCATATCTGCTACAGATATTGAATCACAGATTAATTACTAAATATATCTGAGTCTCAGGGTCCTCTGTCTCTCTCTTTTTTTTGAAAGGCAGAGTTAGAGAGAGGGAGAGATCTTCCACGCAATTGTTCACTCCCCAAATGGCCACAATAGCTGGGGTTGGACCAGGCTGAAGGAAGGAGCCAGGATCTTCATTTGGGTCTCCTCCACGGATACAGGGGCCCAAGCACTTGTGCCATTTTCTGCTGCTTTCCCAGACACGTTGACAGGGAGCAAGATCAGATGTGGAGCAGCCAGGACTTGAACTGGTGCCCATATGAGATACTGGGGATGCAGACAGCTTAACCCATGGCGCCACAACACCAGTCCTGAGTCTTCACTTTAAATAGTGAATTTCAAGTGCTACTCTGATAATTTTCCATACTATTATAAAAAGATCCCATACATTTATCCTTTAAAAGCTCTAATGAGTTATGTAAAAGACAAGTGACCATCATTCACTAAAGACTGGACAGCACTCAGAATTTTTTGCACATTGTGTCTCCCTTTACTTATACAGTTTGGGGTATGTGATCAATCCTGTATTTCACTGGGAGAAGGGAATTGAAGTACGGTGAGTTGAAATTTATTATCAAGGATCACAAAGCTTCTAAGTGGGAACAGAATCTAAACACAGGTCTGTCTGACTTTAAGCCCTCTCTTGTCCACATACATCTGAGGAAAATCCCAGGGTTCTTCCAGTTAGCATGGCACAGGAATGTTTACCTGGGAATCTATGCTAACAGAGTGTTAATAACGATGGAATTCGGAAAACACTAGAAAATCAGCGCTGTTGGGACCTTGAGTTTGGCTGGCTCAGGATTCGGAAAGCATCAGCAGGCTTTCTGTTGTCTCCCCTCATTCACAGCCTTTCCTGCTTCATCTTCCTCATGCCCCTGCCCCAGTGTCGGAGCACCACGGCCACCACTGCTTGAGTGCCTGCAGGAAACACCGGGGAGGACACACTTCTTGCCCACGAGGAGGAGAGGCAAGAAGCAGACAGACAGGCACAACTCAGCAGATTGCTGGGGAACCTCAGTTCTAGGCTCAGTAAAGTGCTGAGGAAGAGAGCCCAGAAACTTGGGGAGCAACTCCTCTGGCTGCTAGTGAAGACTGTGTGATAGTTTCTGAATGTATATTAGGAACACAGGACAACCAGGGTTGCCTGGGGACCAGCCACGGAGAACAGAGACCATTACAACCGAGAGCCTTGGAGGCCCCTTTGCTGTGCCCAAGGTTAGTATAGCTGTGGACACACAGTAAGGCCCAGAGGGTCTCAGAGGAGGGCCTGTGATGGCCAAAGTTGTAGAGAGGGGATGGGGCACAGGCACCAGGGGCTCAAGGCAGTAGCTGTTGGAGAACTGGTGCAGAAATATCTCCACATTTTCACACCTAACAGATTCCTCCAGCCCTGTTGAATACCGGCCTGTTATTTGCTTTTAGAGGCCACTCTTCTGTTTGCCTTAAGCCTTTCTGAGATTTGCCTTAAGCTCTCCTGTGATATTTCAGACATCTGCAGAGCATGGAAAGAGGTGCCCCCGTAATCCATGTTCACAGTTCCCTGTCTTAGGAGTGGGTAATACCACATACCCACAACATTGCGAGAAGCCGTGCAAGATTGTGCTGTGTTAAGAATTGATCGAAAGAAAACTGACATGCAGCTTGCAAGGCCTTCTTAGTTTATTTAAAGGGAATACTAATAACCGCAACAGTGTTAAACGCCCTTTATACTCTGACTTAACAAACTATTTCCATATATAATGCATTTATTTTGTACTACCATGCACTGAGCAGGCTGCTGTTATTGTTAGTGCAGTTCTGTAAGGGAGGAAGCAGAGGCTCAGGAAGGATATCTAACAGGGGCATGCTGTCAGCAAGTGACAAAACGCAGTGGCTACTGAAGAGGTTAAAGCATGGGCTGTGGGATCTGTCTGTAGATGAAATCTGGCTTTCTTTCATGGCTGGATGACTTCAGACAGCTTCTGTTTTCATCACTGCAGCCTTGGTTTCCCTTTTGTAAAATAGAGTAATATCAGCGTCTATCTGTTAGCGTTGTGTTAGGTTTAAATATAGCAATGTTTTTCAACTACACAGTGCTTGGCACATAGTAAGCACTCAATAAGTAGTGGCTACTCGCATTAGAAATTCAGTCCTCTGATCCCCTAATTGAGTGTCTTCTCCTTTATTACACACCTCCACTTTTACATCTATTAATAACACAATTAAAAACTAAACTCTGTAATATAAAATCAAAACAGAATCCTGAATAATTTGGGATACCAGCTGTTTGAGTGGTATTATTTAAGTACTAAGTGCTGTATGATAATAGTTACGTATTTTAGTGCTAGTAAAAAGCTACTAAGAAAAACAAACATGAAAGAAATAGAAATGTTTCATGTTTGGAGTTTTAATACATGAATCCATTCTATAGTATACTAAAATATACCAAACAAAGAACCTGAATTTCCTTATCACAGTAGGATATTGATTAATTTCACAGCCACAATATTGGGGTGAGTAAAGTTATAGAGAATTGTGGTACCCTTATCACACCCAGAAAGATTTATTTTCTCAAATCTTCTTTGTGCAATAAACCATTCTATGCAATTTTTGCATTGAGTTTTCCAAGCTGTCAACCTGTGGACTTTAATTCCTCACCTCTTGTTTTAGGAGTAGAGGTGGTGGAAATTGGGCAAAAAGCTTAGTTTTTCAAGCCTTCTGAACCTAATCCAATTTTTGTGTAACTTTAGAAGGCACAAATTTCATGGTCTAGAGTGGAAAATATTTCATTCAAAGACCTTTTCTGAGATGATTGGAAAAACCACCAAAACAATTCAAAAATGGCTTGGGAGACAGAGTATGGGTTAAAATAAGAATCTAATTCTTACCTTTGAGACTGTCTCTTTGCTCTAAGAATCAGTAAGTGGTTATTTTACTCTGTATTGAAAAAATGCACACATTTCCCTGAACACTAAGAATTCTTCCTGAGTATCTTGGACACAGTAACTGGTCATTACTGCTAAAAACTCAAAACCATCTTGGGTTTCAGCACTGTTCATTGGATGAGGACTTTTTTGAGGATGTAACTGACTTACACTACTTGTTTTATCTCAGGAATCTTGCAAATCTAGATTTCCTGGCCCACCACAGTCATAAATGTGACTCATTAGCTGTCTAATTTTATCAAGATTATAGACCTAGACATTCAACTCAGTTGTCCCATGGTGTAAAATATATATATATATATATATATATATATATATATATATATATATATAGGTCTGCTATTAATCTCAGTGGGTAGCATTATTTGAAACTACACTCCAAAGGAGAAAAATTTTTGCACTGATGGACTTCCAAAAATGTGTAATTCTTTGTCCCTACTCTCTTTCAGAGGAGTTGGGGGGGTTAAGTGAAATACTGCACAAGTGTTGTCATCTCTACCATGCTTAGATCTGATCCTCATTCCTAATGAACAACAGCATGTTGAAGTTGTCCTGAAAGTAGAAGTCCTTGAGGTAGTCCCCTTCATCTCTGCCTCTGAGTTTTGGCTACATTCTTCCTTGCAATGTGTTATGCTTTGTCGCCCTTTAATTATTTAAACCCTAGGCATTCTTGCAAGCCTAGGTCAAGCCCCACCTTGATTGTCAAACTTCCCCTATATTCCTAAGCCCTAGCCTAGCCATTCCCTTCTCTAAACAACTGATGCATCCACCCATCAGTTTCACGAGAAAGCATTTAAAAGCATAAACACTGTCTGAGTCAGTTCATACTGCTAAAATAGAATATCACAATTATTAAGGGTGGAATCCAAGATCAGGGTCCCATTGTGGGTAAATTCTGAGGAAGATGACCCTCCTCTAAGTTACAGATGGATGTTTTCTTGTATGCTCTTTGCAGGACAAAGCCAAATAACTCAGACCTCTTTATCCCTTTGTAAAAGTGCTAATCCCATTCATGAGGGCTCCACCTCATAACACCATCACATTGGGAATTTAAACACCAGCACTGGAATTTTGAGGGGGACACAAACATTGGGTCCATAGCATATGCAGAGAGTAAAATTAAAGATGGTAGAATTAACTATGGTAAAAATTAAACACAGATAATACTGGGAAAGTTAATATAATAGAAACTTTAATTCAGACCAGCTAAAATTGGAAATAAGATGGATTATGAAGTATTAATATCTCTGTCACAGTAAGCATTGAAGAATTGGCTGAAAATTGGATTGTTGGTCTCATTCTAGAGGGAACCTAGTGTTACATGGATCATTTAAGGAATACTAAGGCTTCTGAGTTTATACCACTTTATAATTTTTAATAGAGCACATATTCAATAAGAGTAGAAATCTTACCATTTACTGCTTCTGCATCTTAAAAAGTGAGGTATTTACCATTGGCTACTTAATTCCAAATTGATTAATTGTATTGTTTTTACTAGTTCATTTCCTTTTGTAACAAAAAATTCTGGCCAGCAAAAAACACTGATAGAGAAAAGAGAAAAAAGTAACTATGAAAAGTACAGGATATGCAGAAGGATCCTTTAAAAAGTTCATGAAAAATAGAATGAGAAGATAAGTTGGTATTGATGCAAAAGACATCTTTTGAAATCCAAGCCTAGTTTTTTCATAGTACACATCTTCCATAAACTTTTTAAAGACTTCTCATATACCATGCTCAATTTATAACTCTTGACTTCATGTAGCATCTTTAATTAAATTTTACTAAGAGAGAAATACACTAAGGCCTTCTAATTAGGATGATGCCAGGTCTGGTTACAGGCAAAACTAAAACTCTGAAAAGTATATTCATGCCTTGACAGTGTACTACTCAGAAGAAATAGTTGTCTTTTGTTTTGCATTTCTAATTGCCTTTGAGCTTTCTTGCTCTTTCTAAAGGACAAACTGATCAAAGCATAATGAACTTGACCTTGCCATACTTTGTTGTTTTTGTTACTGTTGTTTCAAAGACCTTACACTCCATTTCATTTAACTCTCACCACAGTCCTGTAAAATTTTCCCAAGGAAATTATGGCTCAAGGAGGTTGAGTGATTTGTTCAAGAACACACAGCCATTACTGAAGCAAAATCTCAATCTTTTTTACTCTTAAAGCAATAAGGACAGCAGCAGCATAATGCAAGTAGGGTATTTACAGAACGCCACTTCCAAGAGATGTATAAATGAGCTTAATCAAGGCAACAGATTTTAAATGCAAATATTTAAATGTGTAATGTGAAACAATTTTCTATATGTAGTTAAACACTACTAGAATGTGAGGCATACTTGTATCTATATGTGTGTATATGTGTGTCAATATATAGATATAGATATATAGATATAGATGCTATAGATATCGATATAGCTATCTGAATGCAAGGGTTAAAGCATATCCTGTTTTCAATAGCTAAATTGAAAATGCGTTGTGCTAACGTTTAAAAACTCATGGAGAGAGCTAGAGATATCTTTATGTTTTGGATGTATGAGTTATTGTAAGGAAAGATGCAGAGCCAAAAGCACTTGTGCCAAAAATGTCAGCATATTGAAGCTGAGTCGTTTAGAAAAATGAGTACAGAGAACAAAGGATTGATTAAAGAGCAAAGCAAGATTATGAATTAGACTGAGTGAATAAATGAGTATGTAAGACATGGGGGGATTTTGAGCAGTGGGCTCCCAAGCTTCTGTTTGTCTACAGGGATGTTTTATATACAGGAATTTATTTTTATATGCAGAGATAGTCTGTATACAGGGGCATTTTTATATACAGGCTGAGGCAAAGAACCAAGGGTGCTGGAAAAACCTGCTGCTTAGTGCTTGACCACTCTTTACCCCAGCTGCCCACACTATAATAAGAAACAGGCAGCAGTGCTCCCAAGAGCAGGTATATAACCTCCCTGATGCTTCTTAAGTGGTCATAAAGAAGTTGGCTGAGCATGAAATTCTGTCATTAAAGTTTATGCTTTGAATTGGGGGAGGGGGCAAGAATCAAGATTAGGAAAGAGAAGAGGAGGGGAGATATTGATAACAGCTTATGTGAGGAGATGATGTGGTTCCTAGGAGATAGTTAATTTTTATGGGGGAAAAAGGACTCTTTCGATTTTAAATCTCATGTGTGCTGGTGGCTAATACTCTTCCTGTCATCCAAAAAATAAAAATAAATAGTGAAGGAAGGAAATTGGGAAGAGGTTCTACTTATTGATGCCTGAGCTTTACATGATGGCTGGTGCTTTGCTGAACCTTCTCTAAACACATAGGGAACAGAATTCTATTGGAGGAACTCAAGAAGTATTAGTTGAGGGGATAATATATTTATTTGGTAGCACAGTTATGTTTGGAAATCCACCTGCTGTCATTCAGATGATTTCTGTCATTAATTTTCTGCAATGGTTCTATTCCTCCCAGTCTTCCTCTTGCTCAGTATACTGAGTTTAGGGTGGCATGAGAGAACATGAACATAAACAATGTCTTTGCATTTGTCTATAGTCTACTTTGGCTTTCTAGTTGTCTTTTAGATAAATACCACCTTTCACATTTACCCTGCCTTCTCCTACTGCTGTTTAACTTGGCATCTGGCTCCAAGGTGAAAGGCATGAAATATTTTATGTGAGCTCATAAGACTGTAGTAGAGTGGAACTTGAATGTCAAGAATAGGGCTCATATCTGGAGTAGGTGGATCATCTGTTCTGGGCTTTGGAATAATGATCACAGAAGTGCACTGTTTCTGCACAGCCTTTGGGAATGATGTGCTACAGTGACTGCTGTACCCGGGATCCTGGTTCTAGCCATCTGCCCTTTCATTCCAAACCTGCACTTGATCTTAGCTGAAAGGCCAGGAAGCGATGGGAAAAACTTTGTAAGGGGGAAAAAAAAGAGTGGTTATCTGCCAAACTTCATATCAGAGATGTAATGCTGATCTTCAGGGAGCTCAAATTCAGTTTCTAATTGAATTCTATCTAGCATGTTATTTGATTCCATTATTCCTTCTTTACATGTATCTAATTTTTCTCCTAAAATTTAAATTTAAATTAATACACATGCAGAAGTAGATTTTTATTGTCAGTTACTTTTCTTCATCTTGAGTTACTATTTGGTGTTGTATGTTGACAATGAGGTCACATGCTTATCTTCACAGTTAGAATGTGATCTCCCAGTGATTATATTTTTGCTTGCTTGTCCATTTTCCAGGAATAAGGTATTAAGAGTTAGAAACATACCAGGGGACTCCAATTTAATCCTATCAAGGTGGCATGTACCAATGCCATCTCACTAATCCAAGTGATCAATTTCAGTTCACAATTGATCATAATGAAAGTTCTAAGAGTCAAAGGGAGCACATAAACAAGTCTAGTACCTGCTAATACTAACAGATAGAATAAATAAAGGGGAGAGTGATCCAACATGGGAAGCGAGATACTCAGCAGACTCATAGAATGGCAGATGTCCTAAACAGCACGCTGGCCTCAGAATCAGCCCTAAAGGCCTAAAGGCATTCCGATCTGGCTGAAAAGCCCATGAGAGTATTTCAGGCATGGAAAGCCAAGACACTCTGGAAGAAAAAAAAAAAAAAAAAAAAAAAACCTAAATGAAAGATCTCTGTGAGTGAGATCCCAGTGGAAAGAACAGGTCTTCAAAGAAGGAGGTACCTTTCTCTGAAGGGAGGAGAGAACCTCCACTTTGACTATGACCTTGTCTGAACAAGATAAGAGTCGGAGAACTCAAGGGGCTTCCATAGCCTTGGAAACTCATGACTGGTGCATAGGGAGATTACTGATGCCATAAACAGGAGTGTCAATTTGTAATGTCAACAACAGGAGTCACTGTGCACTTACTCCTCATGTAGGATCTCTGTCCTTAATGTGCTGTACATTGAGACTTAATGCTATAACAAGTACTCAAACAGTATATTTCACTTTGTGTTTCTATGGGGGTGCGAACTGTTGAAATCTTTACTTAATGTATACTAAACTGATCTTCTGTAAAAAAAAAAAAAAAAGAAGAAGAAGAAATTATCAATTCCCAACTTGACTCTCACTGGGATTAAACATGACAATAGGTCTGATCTGATTTCATCATCATTTAAAAAATAATCTATTATTTTTCACTTTATGTTTCTGTGTGGTAGCAAACTGTTGAAATCTTTACTTAATGTATGCTAAACTGATCTTCTGTATATAAAGAGAATTGAAAATGAATCTTGATGTGAATGGAAGGGGAGAGGGAGTAGGAAAGGGGAGGGTTGCGGGTGGGAGGGACGTTATGGGGGGGAAGCCATTGTAATCCATAAGCCGTACTTTGGAAATTTATATTCATTAAATAAAAGTTAAAAAAAATTAAAAAAAGAATTTAAGATAATAGGCAAAGTTATGATTCTTCGATGCATTCACTATGTGATGTCTGCTTAACAGAAAAAGAAAATGAAAAAGGTGATGTTTCAGGGTTGTAGTTTTTACCATAATCCAAGTAAATGTGTTCCTGAATTGTTTTCTCTTCAAACTTCCCCTTTTCATTTGAACACTCTTTCTCAAAGACTGCACCTACTTGAATTATTAATATAGTGCTTTGTAAATATTGTTTTAAGTCCAAAGCATACACAAACATCCAATTTTAGTGTTTATTGGTACAAATATATTGGTCAGGAGATAATCCGAAATGCTCTCTCCCTGTTTGAAATATTTTTAAATTTTGTTTGTTTGAGGGACAGAGAATAAGACAGAAAAAGAGAGCCCCGATCAATTTATTCTTTACAGATGCTCACAGCTTCTGTGGCTGGGCCAGCACAGAAGCTGGAACCCATGAGCTCAATCTACATCTCCCTCATTGGTGGAAGGAACCCAGTTATTTGAGCCTATTACCTCCAAAAATCTGCATAAGCAGGAAGCTGAAATCAGAAGTTGGAGCCAGGAATTGAACCTGGACACTCTGATGTAGGATGCAAGCATCCTAAAATGCCCACTCTCCCTCTGAATTTTTTAATTGTGAATCCCTTAGTAGGCTTACTTTTTTTTTTTTTTATTTAATGAGCATAAATTTCCAAAGTACAGCTTATGGATTACAATAGCTTCCTCACCCCCGTAACTTCCCTCCCACCCACAACGCTCCCCTCTCCCACTCCCTCTCCCCTTCCCCTTCACATCACGATTAATTTTCAATTATCTTTATATACAGAAGATCAATTTAGCGTATGTTAAGTAAAGATTTCCACATTTTGCTTCCACACAGAAACACAAAGTGTAAAATACTATTTGAGTACTAGTTATAGCATTAATTAAACACCTAAGAGTAATTGTGTATTAATTACAGAGTTCAACCAATAGTTTTAAGTAGAATATAAAATGCATCTTTTGTATTGTTGTGGCTTCCCCCCCTCCCCCCTCCCTCCCGTGGCCCTCCCCTCACCCACTCCCTCTCCCATCCCGCCCTTCATCACGTTTCATTTTCCTTTTTTTTTTTTTTTTTTTTGACAGGCAGAGTGGACAGTGAGAGAGAGAGAGACAGAGAGAAAGGTCTTCCTTTGCCGTTGGTTCACCCTCCAATGGCCGCCGCGGCCGGCGCGCTGCGGCCGGCGCACCGCGCTGATCCGATGGCAGGAGCCAGGAGCCAGGTGCTTTTCCTGGTCTCCCATGGGGTGCAGGGCCCAAGCACCTGGGCCATCCTCTACTGCACTCCCTGGCCACAGCAGAGGGCTGGCCTGGAAGAGGGGCAACCAACCGGGACAGAATCCGGAGCCCCTACCGGGACTAGAACCTGGTGTGCCGGCGCCGCTAGGTGGAGGATTAGCCTACATCACGTTTCATTTTCAATTACCTTCATATACTGAAGATCAACTTAGTATATACTAAGCAGGGATTTCAACAGGTTGTACTCACACAACCGAACCAGGTATAGGGTATTATTCGACTAGTAGTGTTGTTTTTGAGTTTCATAGTTAAACATATTAAGGACAGAGATCCTGCGTGGGGAGCATGAACCCAGTGACTCCCGTTGTTGATTTAACAATTGGCACTCTTATTTATGATGTCAGCAATCACCCGAGACTCTTGCTATGAGCTGTCTAGGCTATGGAAGCCAGTTCACCAACTCTGAATTTGTTTAGTCAAGGCCATATCACAGTGGAGGTTCCTTCCTCCCTTCAGAGAAAGGCGCCTCTCTCCTTGATGGCCTGATCCTTCTGCTGGGGTGTTGTTCACCAGGATCCTTCATTTAGATTGTATTTTTTGCCACTGTGTCATGGCTTTCCATGCCTGCGAGACTCTCATGGACCTTTTAGTCAGATCCGAATGTTCCAAGGATTGATTCTGAGGCAGGAGTGCTGTTTTGGGCATTTGCCATTCTATGAGTCTGCTGTGTGTACTGCTTCCCCCACAGGATCATTCTCTCCCTTTTGATTCTATCTTTCATTATTTGCTTACACTGGTCTTATTTGTGTAATCTCTTTGACACTTACCCTATCTTTTTGATCAGTTGTGTATTTATATTTGTCACTTTACCAAGTGTGCTGGCATTGGTACCTGCCTCCTTAGTAAGGTTGAGTTGAAATCCCCTGGCACATTTCTAGTTCCACCATTGGAGGTAGGTCTGAGTGAGTATGTGCCGTCCTATATATCTCCTCCCTCTCTTATTCCCACTCCCATGTTCCACAGAGATCAATTTTCTGTTAATTTTTAAACACTTAAGAATGGTTGTGCATTGATTGCAGAGTTCAACCAGTGGTCTTGTGTAGAGCAAACCGAGCAAGAACAACAACAACAAAAATACTAAAGGAACAAAATAGTAAGTTGTTCCTCAACAGTCTAGACAAGGGCTGCTCATGTCATTGTCTCTCATAGTGTCCATTTCACTTCAATGGGTATCATTTTAGGTGCTCGTTTAGTTGCCATCGATCAGGGAGAACATGTGATATTTATCCCTTTTGGACTGGCTTATTTCACTCAGCATGATGTTTTCCAGCTTCCTCCATTTTGTTGTAAATGCCTGGATTTCATTGTTTTTTACTGCTGTATAGTGTTCCATAGAGTACATATCCCATGGTTTCTTTATCCAGTCATCCGTTGATGGACATTTAGGTTGATTCCATGTCTTAGCTATTGTGAATTGAGCTGCAACTAATATTGAGGTGCAAATGGCTTTTTTCACCCCTTTAATTCCATTTGGGTATATTCCAAGGAGTGGGATGGCTGGGTCCTGTGGTAGTGCTATATTCAGGTTTCTGAGGATTCTCCAGACTGTCTTCCATAGTGGCTTTACCAGTTTGCATTCCCACCAATGGTGGATTAGTGTCCCCTTTTCTCCACATCCTCGCCAGCATCTGTTGTTGGTTGATTTCTGTATGTATAGGCTTACATTTCATATCTGTGGTTCTGTAAACTCCTACTTCTGTTGGCCGCCTCTTTGTTCATTACAACACCAAAACAAAGAGCCAGCCAAGGCGAGAAAGTCCTTACAAAGTGCTGTTCTGATATAATTGCCTCTTACTGTTCCTCAGCCTAATGTTTATTGGCTTCTTGCCTTTTTTATGAATTAATAAGAGTTTATAAAGACTGTACTCTCTTTTTACATTTTTATTTATTTATTTGAAAGTCAGACTTACACACAGAGAGGAGAGGTGGGGGGGGGGGAGGTCTTCCATCCGATGGCTTACTCCCCAATTGGCCACAATGGCCAGAGCTGCACCAATCCAAAGCCAGGAGCTTCTTCTGGGTCTCCCACGTGAGTGCAGGGGCCCAAGGACTTGGGCCATCCTCCACTGCTTTCCCAGGCCATAGCAGGGAGCTGGATAGGAAGTGGAGCAACCAGGTCTCGAACCGGAGCCATATGGGATGCTGGCGCTTCAGGCCAGGGCGTTAACCAGCTGTGCCACAGCACCGGCCCCAAGACTATACTCTTAAAAGAGTCATAACCCAGAAAGGCAAATTCCACTGGCTTTGGAAGTGGAATGTGGTAATAACTGGTAGGCAGATGAAAGGAGTGGAAGAACCATGATAGCTATAGGATGCAGTAGGAAAAAGGAAGGAAAAAAATGTACATTTAATTCCTTCATTGTCTCGAGAATCCATCACTCAGACAGAACCCTTAACAGAAATCTAATTCTCCAGTTGCTGGACAAAGTTAATTAATTTGCAAATATATTTCATCTTCCAAGTGACAGCCTTGTCTACTGAAGGCAAGGAGGAGAGGAGGCTGAAACTGGAACATGAAATGCTGGCGGGCTCACATGACACACACTAACCCTAGAGAATCGAGGTGACACCAGCTCATTACGTCTCCTCTAAATGAGCTCCTCGTAAAAGGGAAATATTTTGATTAAGGTAGTGAGGGGGGCACTTGGCGACGCTCTCCACGTGCTGCTTCTAATTGCTCTGCAGTATACTGCACTTTCTTCAAAGGAACAGAGCCTGCCAGGAGAGGGGCCCTCCTGGCTTTGGTCATCAGCCCCGAAGTGGGGTGGGAGATGTTTGCTTTTGTACCCTCACTCCTCTGATTGCTGAGTTCCTTGTCTTCCGCAGTACTTTCATTTTGGATCCACTCATCCTGAGTGGGACTCTTTCAGATTACATTGGTTCCTAACTTGCACCAGCCGGATTCTAGTACCAGATTTATTAGAGACTACAGGGCTCTAACTTGGGCCTTTTCTTTTCCGTTAATAGATTTCCAGTGATGAGGAGCCTTTTCCTGTGTCCACATGACTTCAAAGGCTAAGCATTGGCAGAGTAATAACAAAATCAAAACTGGAGTGACAGGAGGAAGGGAAATGAAAGTCTAGATTCAAAGTGGAGTCCGGCTCTGTCTGATTCCCAATGCACCCAGTTTTCTATGTTGTGCAAGGCTGGACTTCTTGGCCCTGATTGCTGGCTCAGCAATGTCCCAGTTTCTAGAACACAAAAAAGAGAGAGTGCTTATCAGCATAGCAAACAGGAGGAAACAGCTAAGGATGAATTTGGAGGTTTATAAAAGGAAAGAATTGTGCAGGGCTTTGTAGACCATGTAACAGGGTTTGGCGCGTATCCTAAGTGCAATGGGAAGCCACTGAAGACATTGAATTAAAGAAATTAAATGGCTTGAACTGTATTTTTAAAATCAGATTTTAGATGATTTTGGGTGAGTGAGGAACAAATAAGGAGATCAGAATTGCTGTTGTAAGAGCCCCAGTCAAAGGGTGGTAGGAGAGGACAGAGGGTGGGAAACTTGACAGACTGAAAATGTAGATGGAAGTAGAACAGACAGGTCTTGAGAAAGGATCTAATGTGGAAAAGCAGGAAAAATAGGAGGATCAGGATGCCTTCTAGGCTTCTGGTTTTGGACATCTACATGGGTAAAATCATCAGAGAAGTCAATATTTTTAGAACTTGGACCTTGATATGTCCTTAGTTCCTATCCCAAGGGTGAAAGATACAACTCCCACATCTGTTTGGTGGACACATCCTTGAAATCAACCTTTCCCATACTTTATCTCTGTTTTAGTCCCCTGAGGCCTTATTGTCCTTTTCAACCATTGCATTAGCTATGATGCACCTGTTACTCCATTCTACTGATCCTGCACTGCTGTTTGTGCTACCCCCAAATCCCTATCAGGAAAGCTCTTGTTTTGACACAGACATTCCCCACCCCTGTCCTCTGCTGCTGGAGTCCCAGCTCCATGCCGGACACCTGTACTGCTTTGTAATGGCTCTAACTGTAGATTCTGGCTCCTTTCCTCTGGATTCTCTTTCACTCATTTGGTGAGCCTTTCCCTGCTATATCCTAAAACAGGAAGGATAAATAAATAAAATTCATGTTGATACAAAAATCTGTAACAGATGTTTATAAAAATTCCCATTCATTTTGAGATGAGTATCCCCAGAAATAGCTACCCTAATGTTTAGCCCTCTTGCTTGGATACCTCTAAGCAACATTAAGGTTGTAGTAATACCAATTAATTTATCTAAAGTGTTCAGCCCAGTATTTTTACAGAGTGGACAGTGACAATGGTAGAAAGACAATTTCTAAAATGATTATATAATTATGAGGAACTGTAATTGAGTCTGTGGAACAAAACAGGAAGAAATGTTTATTAAAAAGATGAAGGGAGAAACTAAAAAAGAGAGAACTGCACGTTCCCGTCCAAAGATCAGAGCCACTTTGTCTCGTTAGTGGGCATCCGTTTGGAAATTTTTAAGATATACAATGCATCTCATTTTCTGTCTTTCCAAAGTAGAAGAGACAAAATACTGTTTCTTTTCAGTTAGTAGCCAGAGATTTATTCCTAGGATAGTTTTACAATATACCAATCAAATGAATTGTATCTAAATATTCATTTTATTCAGGTCCACTGAATTACAGGTCCGATGGACTAATGAACAGGAGTATCATCTGCTTCATTCATGAGTATAGAATTCTCCTACACCCCCCCCCCCAAAAAAAAAGCATAAAGAAAAGACAAAAAGGAAAGATAAAGCAACAACACAGATTCAAAAGTGATGTGAAGGGGATCTGTAAGCCAGCTTTTAAAAAAATGATCAATCACCTCCTGCAATCTAAAAATGGGGGTATAGAGCAATTTTTATAATTCCAGATAGCACTAAAAAGCTTGAAATTGCTTCATTCTTTTAAAGGAAAACATTATTCTAGCTAAACTTTCCACCCAGTTGTCATGACAACCTTGCCATTTTCTACCATGTAGAGACAATTAGATATTAACCTGGGCATTTAGAGAAAGACACTTCTAACTCAAGAGAAAGACTTGTTGATTTGTGTTTGGCCAAGTAAGCCAAAGAATTACTATTATATTTCTTCCAGGAGCTAGTACTTTGAACCTTATAGACCATTGTCTTAGAAAGGAATATCTCTGAATCTTACAGATAAGCCAAACAGTGGGGGGCATATAAACTGGATTGTGTTAACTAGTAGTCTGCCAGCTAGAAAACTAAAGAAAATCACTTCTTTTTGGATTCTCTCATATAAATCTTTAATAAATAGATAATATGTTCATTTAATTATTATTTGAGAGTTGAAGGAAGAGAAAGGGAGAGAGAGACCAATCTAGCTTGTTCTACCACTGGTTTATTTCCCAAATGCCTGGGCAGGGCCAGGTTGAAGCTGAGAGGTTGGAATTCAATTCAGGTCTCCCATATGGATGGCAGGGACCCAAGTACTTATCACCTGCTGCCTTTAGGTTGCCTGCTAGCAGGGAGCGGGAATCAGAGCCAGGTACTCAGAATCAGGCACTCTGATAAGGTATACAGCATCCCGAGCAGCATTTTAACTGCTACATCAAACCCCTACCCCAAATCTTTTATGACTGTCATCATTATAGATTCATGCTAAAATGAAGGAGAAATTCACCTGAAATTTAAATGTGGAAAGAAGTTGCAGAGAAATATATCTCTATGTTTTCACAAACAAGATTAGTTACTAAATCTATACCCCTAACATTTCCATTTATTATATATCTGGGGGGAGACAGCATGGGAAGCAATGATTTGGAAACCTCCTGAGAACGTAGGAATTAACTTTTCTTAGCTTTTTCTAACAGGCACCCATCCTTTTCCCATCAGCTTAGAAGGTAGAACTTGCTTTTCTTTCATTATCTCCCCTCTCCATTGACATTTCTTCCTACTTTCCTGATCATATTCAGGATGGTTAGAGAGGCAACGTTGTTTTAGATTAAATGGAACTCCTGGAACCCATCTGCTGAGACATTGCTGTTGTCACAGAGCCCTTGTTTAACCACAAGACCGTGTTATTTCTCTGGTTAATGTAGACATTTACATAGATTAGAGCTATCCCCAAACATGTACTATAGAGATGAGGAACAAGGTAGAATGCATTGAAAAATGTGACTATAAAAAATGGTGACTTTTGTTAGAAAAAAATTGAGTTTTCTCTCCAATATTCTAACCATCGGAAAGTGATATATTTTCTAATTATGCTGTCATTGTTCAAAATATTTAGAGAGCTCTTCTCCTAGAAATTGCTTCTGGAATCTCTTCCATGTTGTTTCAATTATCCTAAGTGAAGCCAATCTATATTCCTGGAGAGTCAGCCAAGACTATTAAAAATGTGGATATTCAAGTTCAGCAAATCTGTTTTTTCTTTAGTATTCTTACATTTTTTAACAGAGCAATGAAGGTTGCATATGTGTGCCTCAAGGTGGGGAAGGTATGTGTATGCATGTGAAAGGGCTATTCTAGAAATATCACCTACCAGGTGGCTTAAACCAAAGACATTTATTTCTCTCAGTGCTGGAGGCTGGAAACCTGAAATCAAGGTGTCGGGCAGTAGGATTGGTTTCTTCTGAGGACCGTGAGGGAAGGATCTGTTGCAGGCTCTTCTCCTTGGCTTGTGGATGTCCCTGTGATGATTTTTTCCCTGTGTCTACTGTCATTTCCCCTCTGCATGCGTCTGTATCCAATTTCCCCTTTCTCATGCAGACACCAGTGGATGAAGGCCAAGCCAAATACCTGCATTTTAACTTAATTATTGTTTTAAAACTCGATCTCCAAAACAGTGAAATGCTGAGGTGCTGGGATTACAACTACAACATAGGAATTTGGGGGTAGTAAGTAAATTCACTCTGTAGCAGTGGGTGGGGCTTCTCTGTAAAATGTGCAGGCAGTTGCCAGTGGGAAGTTCTATGAAGGTAAATACTCCTCTGAGGTTGTATCAGTTATTTATTTATTGCATAACAAGTCATCCCAGAATGAAGTGGCTTAGAAAACAACCATTTATAACTAACAGAGTACTAAAAGGTAACCTATAGGAGTGAAATTTTGAGATTCAATGATTGTTTATAGACATTGTCTTAACTGTTGAGGAACACTGCTTTTTTTGTGCATACTATTTGTTGAACTCTTTACTTAGTATAGGGATAATCTTACGAGTATAAAGTGAGCTGAAAGCATATCTTTGTAAAAATTAAGAATGAGGATAGGAGAGGGAGGAGAAAGAAGGGTGGGAGTGTGTGGGGGGAGGGAAGGTAGGGTGAGAAGTATCATTATATTCCTGAATCTGTGTAGAGGAAATACATGAAATTTGTATACTTTAAATAATATTTAAAATAAATAAATAAATCTTAAAAACAAAACAAAACAAAAAAAACCAAAATAACCATTTAGGTAGCAAGCGATGAACTTAGTCATTGGTACCCACATGCCCCATTAGAGTACTTCTGTTTAATTTTGAACTCTGGCTTCTGATTCCAGCTTCCTGGTAACGTGCACCCTAAGAGGCAGCACGTAATGGCTTAGGTAACTGGGTCACTGCCACCCACATGGGAGATCAGATGAGTTCCTGACATGGCTTTATCAAGGCCCAGCCCTTGCTGTTGTAGGCATTTTGGGGGTGAACAAATAGAAGGTTCTCTCTCTCTCTCTCTCTCTCCCTCCCTCCCTCCCTCTCTTTCTCTCTACCTCTACCTCTTAAATAAATTTTTTAAAAATCCTGCTTTATTTTAAATTGTATTAATTTTGATTATTTATGAATCTCTTGTAAAATCAGTTTGCACTCTTCAAGCATACACTGGCCAGATAAAAGAGAAAATCTGAGGTATTGCTGATGAGCAGAAAACAGAAGCTCGCGGACAGTATTGCTGGTTTCTTTCCTGTCCTAGGGAACAGAGAAGTACAGCTACTCAGGTGATAAAACCATATTGTAGAGATGCATGAACTAGCAAAGGAAAATGGAACACTCTCCACTGAGATCCAGCCAGGCCGCCTAGAGAGCTCACACATCATAGTAGGCATGTGCTATGTGGCACAGCAACCGCACTAGTTTCCTGAGGCTGCTATAACAAATTACAACAAATTTGGTAGCTTATAACAACAGCAATGTATTCTCTCCCGGTTCTAAAAGCCAGAAGTCTGAAATTCTGTAGGACCATGCTGCCTCCAGGCTGTGGAGAGAAGAATCTCTCCTTCCCTCTTTGAGTTCTGGTGGCTGCCCCAGAAGTCCTGGGCTTATGGCTGAATTACTCCAGCCTCTGCCTCTATCTACACATTAGTTTTCCCCTTGGGTGTTTGTGTTACTCAGCTTTGCCCCTTTCTTATCAGGATACTTGTGACAGCAATTAGGACCCACCCAGATAATCCAATTTCATTACCTCTGCAAAGACTCCTTTCTCAAGCAAATTAGATGACAAATTCCAGGAATCAAGACTTGAAATCTGTGGGCCATCATTATGCAACCTATTATGCTAACCAACAACATTAGGCTTGTTCAGCCCCCAGAGCTGACCTGTTGCAAAGGACAAGTAAGATGTGTGAGGCAGAGAGTTGTGCATATTTGGTTGCCAGCCTGCTTTCTGTACTCCTTCATCTCCAGCCTCAGTGCAACACTCTGCTCCTCCAAGTTCCATGTAATTGCTGACAGCGTAATTCCCAGTCATTCAGGAATCAGAGGCCCTTCCCATTTTAGTGAGTATAGGAGGATATGACTCTAGCTTTTTCCTTTTTCTGTGAATAAATCCTCTTGTATTAAAAAACTTGCATTAATTTCCCTGAATGCCAATTTAGGAGCGGTAATGAAGCTTAACAGAAAGTAGAGCATGACCTTTAGCTGAGTTATGATAGAGCACACAGAAATGCCTTCCAGGTGATACCTTCCCAGATGACAGCCAGACTCAGAACTCTAACTGTGAACTCCCATGTTCCAGGGACAACCTGGAAGGGTCGGAATGGCTCCATGCCTTTTAAAGGACAACCCATCCCATTTTTAATCTGTCTTTGGAACAACTCCCAGATATCACAAAAAAGTACCTATGCATATTATTTCCCAAGTAACTTTAGAGGAGATGGTGATTTCTAGTATAATATAGGGTAGAATATATACTTAACAGAGGTGGGAATCTTGAAGTACTTGTATTTCAAGTGCCTAGAATAGAACTAGGGATAGTTCGAGTCATATTATACTCTTAAAAGAGGCTTCACTGGGCCCAGTGGATTTAATGATCATTTTTCCCTAGATTTTCCCTGGATACAGTTTCCTGAAATGCGTTTAATGATTTTTAGGTTCATGACTCCCAGTTATCATCAAGTAAGCATACTTAGGCATGAGGCCACTGTGCTATTCTCTTTAAAACACATCAACTTGCTTTGTATATAACTTCATCACTGCATATAAATCAGGGGATGTTTGATAAAAGAATTGCTAAATGCTGTGAAATTTTAGTGTGCCTGAGAATCACTTGGCTGGTTTGTTAAAGATAATATTTTCTGAGCCCATTGCTTGGAAAAATGTTTTTCAGTGAAAATGTGATAACCAGGTAATTCAGGTACAGTTAATTGAAGACTGCATATTGAGAAGCACTATCTATAGCGAGATTCCAGAACTTGCAGTTTATGATATGCCATGTTCTGACAAAGCCAATGCAAGTGTCCTACTCAGTAGGTGGCTGGAGTGAGGTTGGGAAAGATAGCCAGGCTGAAAACAGTACATCTCTAACTTGTTCCCTTGGTGTTTTGAAGAAATGACCCATCTAAGTTGCAGGCACCTCTTTGGACATAATAATAGGATATTTTAAATTAAAACAAAATACCTAGAATAGAACTTTCATCAAAGAAGAGAATGTCTTTGTCTTACAACAAAAAGAAATGGCACTCTCTCCTCATTGATGTTTGGTTCGCTCCTAGACATCTGTAATTTCAGGATCCATGTCAAATTTCTCAGCTCCACTTTGTAATCCTATATCAAAGACAGAGCATGCTGGCAGTTCTGAAAAAAGATTTGAGACATACATACACACAAAAGGATCCAAAGCGAAAGCTGAGCTTTCGCTGGTGGAAACCCGTTATCTGTGTGATCACCACGTTACCGTCTATACATGTAGAGGGCAGTTTTTCCATTATAGCCAGTTGTGGTCATTTAATGAAGCTCTGTGTTTAAATCTCACTTGTATGACCTATTTTTGTTCAAATGAACTGTGTTCTAAATGAAAATAAACAAAGTGAATATCGGGGGAAAGTTGAACTATTTTTTGTCTTCATGGGGATTTCAGAGCAAGGTCATGCTTTTAGAAGTTTAGAGTAATAGGTTACTTGATAAGATTGTAATGATCAGTTTGTCCCCAGGAAAACTGGGACAGAATGGGCCATGTTTAGTAGGCTCTGTGTCTAGCAGAGAGCATCAAGGTCCTTAGAAGTCGCTGGCCTGTCTCTTTCTTCTTGCCACTGAGGGAAGTTGATTACCAACCTGTGAATGTTTCCTGGGATGACTGTTCATGGCTTTGTCCTTGACAAAGCTTCCAGGAACCTGAGCCAAATGCTAATTCAAAGTGTACCACTGACATCTTTGAGTTTGCACATGCATGTGACAGATCTTCAGACAGGTCATATTTCAGAAGATACATAATTGGAAGAAATGTGTAATTTGTCCCCTTTTTAAAAATCTAACACTACCTGTCATGGCATTTTTTTTCTTTTAAAGTTACGTTCTTCTCTCCAGTTATAGTTTTAATCAGATTTTATAGAATTCACTTCTAATAAATCATAATTATAATGATAAGTCCCTAGAGAATTTGAATATTATAATGAACTCCATTGCTCTATTATGTATTTATCAAACTTTAGTTCCTGGAAACAGAATAGAATTTATTTTTATCAAATGCAGAATATTTATAAAATTTGTGCACATATTGGCCTCAAAGAAAATCCTCAATGAATTTGAAAGTAAAGTAAAAATATGTAGGTTTTTTGAAAAGCTATAATTGGGCTATAAGCCATTGGCAATAGTAGAAACTAATGTACCAGTAGACATGTAACTTTAACAAAATGGTATATAAATTTTGAACACACTTTTCTAACATGAAAACAAAAGTAAATGTGTAGAAAATCTAGAAAAACATTAAACATTACAAAAAACATTAGAAACATTGGAAATAAACATTAAGCATTAACATTAAAAATGTTTGGAGGGAAATAGCCTAAAATTATTACCTGACTGTCTACACAGGCTGACTTCAAAATGCAGAAAATGGAATTAAAAGATGTGATGAGGCCTGCATTTGTTTAGCTGGTTAAGATGCCAGTTAAGATGCCCACATCTCATATCAGATTACCTGAGTTTGATATCCAACTCTGGCTCCTGATTCCAGCTTCCTGCCAGTGTAGACCTTGGGAGGCATTAGGTGATGGCTAAATTTTTTGGGTCCCTGTTACCCATGTAGGAGAGAGACTTGGATTGAGTTCCTGGCTCCTGGTTCCTGCCCTGGCCCTGGCCCTGGCCCTGGCCCAGCTCTGGGCATTTGTGGAATAAACCTGAAGGTGGAATCTCTGTCTCCCCCCACCTCTCTTTTTCTTTGTGTGTCTGTCTGTCTGTCTGTCTCAGCTTCTTGTATAATAAAAGGTAATGTCTACTTTCTGTTAAATCTTTGAAGACCCCTTCATACTTGAGAAATTAATATGCAATTGAAAAGATCGGAAAAGAACAACAGATGTATTCAAAGAAGTTAAAAGTTTTAAAATTAAGTAACTTATAAAAGGAAAATAGTAATCAGTTTGAAATGCTGATTTAAAAAAAGAGAAAAGGATATCAAAATAATAATAAATAAAACAGAAGGCATAGCGCCGGCACACCGGGTTCTAGTCCCGGTTGGGGCGCCGGATTCTGTCCCAGTTGCCCCTCTTCCAGGCCAGCTCTCTGCTGTGGCCAGGGAGTGCAGTGGAGGATGGCCCAGGTGCTTGGGCCCTGCACCCCATGGGAGACCAGGAAAAGCACCTGGCTCCTGGCTCCTGCCATCGGATCAGCGCGGTGCGCCGGCCGCAGCGCGCCGGCCGCGGCGGCCATTGGAGGGTGAACCAACGGCAAAGGAAGACCTTTCTCTCTGTCTCTCTCTCTCTCACTGTCCACTCTGCCTGTCAAAAAATAAAAAAATAAAAAAAAAACAAAAAAAAAAAACAGAAGGCATAATGTACAAAATTAGAAATAAGGCCACAACTAATAGTTATTGAGAAACAAAAAGAATAATTCATTACTTAAAACACTTTGAGAACATGAACAAAATGAATTATTTTTAGGAAACATTTTATCTGAATGTAAATAAGAACACATATAAATCTAAGTATATAAACTACCAAGAAGAAACACTGAGAAAGTTATCTTTCTACCAAGAAGGAGACAGAGCTAGAAATTTCTTAAATGTTTTTTAAGTTTTCAAGAAAAAAAAAAACTTCTGTAAACAAAAAGAAAGCCACATTTTTATCTTAAAACAAAAACTTGAAGAATCATTCAAAACATCATTTTTTATGTGACTGTTGATACAGGTAATCTAAAGTAAGTATTATCAACATGAATGTCAGAGTAAATCAGGATAATGTTACATTGTGACCAACTGAGATCTATTTCAAAAAAGGAAAATGATTCAAGAATAAAAAGCTACTTAAAATATTTCAGCCTATGAATAAATTAGCAAGGGAAAATATATTTATCTTAGTTTAGGTTAAAAGCTTATTTGGAAAATAAATTCAACCTCCATTTCAAATGTTAATGCAACTTAAAATACCTTTTCATAAATTGGAAAGGTGGATATTTCTCTGACATGATCTAAATGCATTCTGTAAACTGAAATTCATGGCCATGACTAATGGTGAAACACTAAAGGCATTCCTACTGTTCTGAAAGCAAACATTACCATTCTAAGGGTGAGGGGAAAACTATATTCAATAAATGTTGTGTGGCACCTGCATAGCAATCAGAAAAAATGTATTTGGATTTACATGTCATTCTTTATATTATCATAAATTATAGATGCATAATGGTTTAAATATGAAATGAAACCCTAAAAAGCCAGTAGAATTTAAGAATGTATTTTTTCCAGAATTTTGAACTGATGACTCTGTTCAAGGAGGAAAAATATGAGTCATCATAAATGAAAAAATAATTTATTTGGGACAAAATGTGCTAAATATCTGTATAACCAAATAAATAAGCTAAGAGATAAGGAAATAAACATGGTAAGGAATAATATTTAGATAAACAAGGATGACAAAGAGCTATATTCTGTAGTATACAAGAAACTCTGACAACTCAAAGAAAATTAGAAGGACAGAAAATAGGTAAAAGTCTTGAACAGGGACCACAGAGAAGCAAGTATAAATGAATAATTGGCCACCTTCATATGTAATAAAAGAAATAAACATTTAAACAATTGGATAATAGTAAGATTGACCAGAATAAAACTTTCCAAAACATCCAGAACTGATAGGCATAAAGAAATGTGCTTCAGCATATTCTTGTGATGAGAATATAAATTGGCACACATTTTTGAAGAAAAATTCAGCAATGTCTACCAAATTATTAAGTCACTGAGCCATTAATACCCTTCTAGGATTTTTTTTCTGATTTTCTTGTCCATGTATCCAAAGTGTCCAGTGACAGTCTTGCAAAACTGTAACAAGAAAACTAGAAATAAGCTAGGTTTATGTCAGTAGAGACTAATTAGATTCTTGAACTGGAATGAAGAGATTCTCTATACACGAACATTTTAAAAGTTATCAAGATATATTGAGACCTAAATCAAGTAGATACAATTGCTTTTGTAGAAAATACTAGAAGAAAACATAAGCATTAAATATAAAACAAAATTAAAAATAAAAACCTAGCAGCAGAGGTCACCACATGAAAGAGGAAGAATTTTAATTTTTCTCTCTCGTAACCTTCAAATTTCTTGTTTGAGCAACATGTATTAGTTTATTAGTAGCTTTAATAATAATAATGATAACTTCAAAAGCAGTAGATAATGGGAGGAGTATGAGCCAGCAGCAGCAATGAAATATCTGTTCTGCAGCTTTCTAACGGTGTCAAGGAGTGCTAGAAATATCAGTAGAAAAGGCAGTAGCTTCAGGAACCATGACTCTATAGTACTCCTCAATACCCATATGGCAAATGAAGTCTATTCCTTGGTTTTGACAAACAGGGAAAGAAAGTGATTTGGAACACTGGACCATGATATATCGGAAATAACAGAAATGCCATTGCCAAGTTATATCCAGGCACAAAACTTGGGTTTTGCATTTACTGGATGGCCATACATGCTTAGTTAACTGCTGAGCCTCAGTTTTCTCATGTATAAAAGGAGGGTAGAGGTCTTTAACAAATCGAACAGAATGACAGCAAGAGATGTGAACAGTACAATACAAAATAAAGTTTAGTGTAGCTTTGTTTTAAAGGAGATCCATCGTACTTGATATTTCTATCTCTGAAAGTGGCCTACATCTACACAGGTAGCTTTTATCAGGATGGGGTCTCAGAAAGGCTGCAAGAGGAAGCCTGCAGCAAAGCTTGTATTACTCTAAGTCTGAGACGTGCTGAAATCCAAAAGGACCACGGGGCTGGTCAGATGCGCACTTGACTAGGTTTCTTTTCAAAAATCTTCTCTCCCTTACCCCAGTTTTTCTGGCATCTGCCTTTTTCTATTATTTACTGTTTTACTCAGCCGTAATATTTTCTTTATCTCTGTTTATTGGAATTACTGAGCATTAATTAAAAGAGTGAGCTGATCCATTATCCTCTGAGCAATACTGTATCAGATATATTAAAACCAGAACCTAATTTGGAAAATCAGGGATGTACATACAAAATAACCCTGGAAAATCACTATTTAATTCTTGCTAACTGTGATGTCTTTGCCTCTTTGCTTAGAGGGGAAATGAGTTAGTCTTTATGTCATTGATGATTTGACTATTTTCCTGTCAAAAATTATCCCATTTACCTCACCGTCAAGAGTGTAAACTTCTCTCCATGAAGTAGAAGTCCATAGTGTGGGAGCATTACCCATTCCAAGCCTGGTCTTTTATCATTTCTCGTAATGAGAAATTCGCCATATCTGATCATCTACTATACCTAGTTAATTTTCCCCCAGTGTCTCTGTTCAGGCAAGGTTTTCCAACTATCATTTGTACTGCTCCCTGGCTCTCCTTCCACTGCAAAGGCCTCCTCCCACTGCACTCCCACGGTCTTGATCTCTGCCTCTGTGCTCCTTGATACGCAATGGCTGTGTCCCCCATTGTGACTCCTCACATTCGTCTCAATGACATTTCATGTCACTAATTTACTCTGACCTTGAAAAACTCAGTGTCTCTAGACTTCCCTCTCCTATAAAATTAAGCAGCTGAAATTCTTTTATCCAACAAATATTTTACTAGCAATCATTTTACACAAGAGACTTTTATATGTGCTAAGGACTTAGTAATGAAAAGAAAAATAGAATTAGCAAATGGTCACATTTCTGTAAGAGAGATACAGTATTAACTTAGTGAAAATGTATATTATATAATGATAAGTGTTATCGAGAAAACTGGTGGTTATTGGAGGGACAGAGGAAGGTAGGAGTTGGGTTACATCTTTCAATGAAGACAAACATCTCATAGGTTCTGAGATTGTTCACATTTGTATTTCCTTCAGGAAGAGTGTAAGTTCAGAGAGCAATAGGACAATCATCAATAGTACTTGTTGTTTCATTCTATGAAAAGTATTTTATAATGGAAAAAGTTTTAGTTTTTGGAGTCAAAAAGATTTGGATGATAATTTTTATTAAAAAAATCACTCATTGAGGGCCCGCGCCGTGGCTCACTTGATTAATCCTCCGCCTTCGGCACCAGCATCCCATATGGGCGCTGGGGTTCTAGTCCTGGCTGCCCCTCTTCCAGTCCAGCTCTCTGCTGTGGCCTGGGAAGGCAGTGGAGGATGGCCCAAGTGCTTGGGTGCCTGCACCCGCGTGGGAGACCAGGAAGAAGCACCTGGCTCCTGGCTCTGGATCTCCGGCTGTAGCAGCCATTTGGTGGGTGAACCAATGGAGGGAAGACCTATCTCTCTGTCTCTCTCTCTCACTGTCTAACTCTGTCAAATAAAAAAAAAATCATTCATTGAAAGGAAAAGTTACAGAGAAAGAAGGAGAGAGGGAGGGGAAAAGAGAGAGAGAGTGAGAGAGCGAGCTTCCATCAACTGGCCCATTCCCCAAATGGTTGCAATCACCAGGGTTGGGTCAGGCTGAAGCCAGGAGCCTGGAACTTCATTTGCATCTCCCACATGGTTGGCTGGGGCCCAAGCACTCAGGCCATCTGCTGCTGCTATTCCAAGCACATCAGCAGGGACCTGAGTCTGAAGCAGAACAACCAGGACTTGAACTGGTGCTCATATAGGATGCTAGCACTGGTGCCTCAACCTGCTGTATGTATCATAAGGCCAGACCCAGTGGATGACAATTTTAAGTCTGCGACTCTGTGAGAAAACAAGCTCCTTAATCTCTCCATACCCTTGTTTCTTCCTCAATAAAATAATTTTCATAAGATTCTAGGGAGAAGTTATAGAGTTCACATTAGTATAGTCTGTCCTTTTGTAAAACATTCAACAAATGGAGCTATTATTATTTATTCTATTTAAAAAGTTGACACACAACACCTGTATGTTGAATGAAAATGAACTAAGTATGTTGCCCACTCTCCGGTACCTTTCACTTTCTCAGAAGTCTCTTGTCCTTAAATGCTTCAAACAACATAATCCTAGGTATTGAAAAGGTTGTTGTAGGAACATTTAGCAAAATCTGCAAATTAGATGATATTATTGTAGTGATCTTTCTTGATTTTGATAATTATATTGTGATTGTGTAGAAGAATGTCCTTATTTTTAGGAACTTCATACTCAAGTATTTATGGGTAATAGAGATAAAATATACAGCTTTCTAATAGTTCAGAATAGGTGTTTATATGGACACACACAGAAATTTGAGTGAAGGTGATAAGAAAAATCTTTCAACTTGTTTCTAGGTCTGATATTGTATCACAAAAACCAGTTACAATTAAAAATATGTTATTGAATGAATAATTGACTAAACAAGAAAATGAGAATGTAAATGAATCCTAGCATTCTCAGCAAAAAAAGAAGAAAATTGTTTAGCTATCTGGTACACCTGCTTCCCAATACAGCTCTTTCCGACAATTCATATGAAGAAGTAACACGTATAGGCATTGTGTTGGCTTGAGTGTGTCTCCCAAAACTCGTATGTTGGAAACTTAACCCTAAGGGCAACAATACTTGGAGCTGTGACATTTTGGGAGATGTTTAGGTCATGCAGCCCCTGTCCTCATGAATAGATTAACTCCATTATAAAAAGGGCTTGCAGGAGTCATTTCACCCCCTTGTACTTTTCTGCCATGTGAGGACACAGAGTTTATCTCCACTTTTTGATCTTCCACCTTCTACTGTCTGAGAGTAGAACAAGAAGGTCCTAACCAGTCAAAGCTGCTGTTTTCTTGATCTTGGACAGCTCAGCATCCAAAACTGTGAGAGAAAAATTTCTGTTCTTTGTAGATTACCTGGTGTCAGGCATTTTTGTTGTAACAACACAAATGGACTAAGACAGTATCATGTTATTGAGATGCAAATGTGGTGAGGATTTGAGTAAGTTTTAAAGAAAGCAATTTTGATTACGAATGCTCCATGTAAAATCTCATTTATGTCAGTGCTTAGGAAAAATAGAAGTCATGCCTCAACTGATAAATCTATGTACCCATTTTGTGCACTTTCAACAGTGAACAGATGTGTGTGTAAACCGTGAATGCTTTCCCTAAGTCAACTGTACACAGCTTCCTGGAGACAAGCAAATTCAACCATCACAATATAACAGGGATTTTATTACCAGATTCTCTCAAGATTCTATAAAAAATTAAAATGAAAATAAAAACTTTCAACCTTCTCGCACTCTGGGCATTACTAACTCATCAAAATTTTATATTCTTTTCTAATTAAGTGCAGAACTTGTCTATGCAGCATATATTCCAAGAAACACAGAGATGCCATAATTAAATGAAAAAAAAAAACATACAAGGAAATACCTATACTTTTTACATTTCCTTAAGATGTTCTGTGAAATTCATATTGAATCTATAAGTATGTGTATTTGGATGTCAAAAGCTTTATTTCTCTTTTCTTTTTTTTATTGTTTTTAAACATTCAAGTATTCATCCAATCAGGATCACACACACACACACACACACAGATCAATTTTCTCTCTATCTAAAAAGACCCCTTTTCAAAGAAAGAAAAAAAAATGCCCAAATAAAAGCTCCTGTAATCAGTTACAAGAGTGCTGTACCAATTACTTCCCTACGGGGTGACCTTTTCATCTTTTAATGGCATTTTGGAATAAAATCGCCCTAACACGTTGAGAGTGTTATGTGTGTCACATTTCCAATTCTATTTTTTCTCTTGTTGGCACGGAATAAGGCCTAATGTATTCATGACCTAATTAGAGTAATTTTTGAATAATAATGACCTCCTGGGGGAGACTTTTTTCTCCGTACTATTCAGACACATTAACTAGAACAAGTGTTTCTTAATTTTTAAGTGTTTCTCTGGTTATTGGAAGTATTTTTGCTTCATTTAAAATGGAAATTATATAACAGGAATCCCTAGAGGAAATGAGAAGCACTTTGTTTTAGTTTTCATGATGCTCTCTTCTCTTGAAATGCAATCTTCTTGTTATGTTGTTGTTGCTGTATTCATTTCTTTCATTCTCACGGCTGTGACTATATCCAGGAAAGACATATCACCACATTTGGGGAAAAGCTTTAGCAATTCTGACAGCCCTTCTTGCAGCTGTACCTCTGAGTTTCTGAATTAGTTGCACAGTGCCTTTCTTTCCTTCCTTCTCGTACTTTCTATCTTACCCATTTTTTGCAATGAAAATACAAAATAGTACAAAAGCAAATAATAAACATATGGACACATTTTGGAAAAATATATTCTTCTCCAACTCATGAAGAGTTTTGCTTTAGTTTAAATAAAACTTATGCTGTTACTTGTGTGTGTATGTGTGTGTACGTTTAACAACCACGTTTGCCTATGAGATCAACATAATTGGCCTCACTCTGGCTCCTTCCTCCTGACCCCTGGAAGGACATACTGCCTACTCAGTCGCCCCCCATCTGGAGTTGCTTCTTCCCTTGAATGACTCACTCTCCCACAGACCTGCTGTCCTACCTAGAATTCTGTCATTCAAATTCCTGATATCTCTCTGTCATCATTCAAATTTCTGACATCTTTGAACTCCTTCTCTCACTCTTCACTTTAATGGAAACTGGACCATCACTTGAGGATCCAGATCCAGTCTATCTAATATAGGTCCTTGGGGTTGGGTTGAGTTGAGATGAGGCACTTGATTTTCATTGCCTGTTTTAGGCCATTATTCGTGCCCCCACCTTCCAAAATCCTCAGAACTTCTACAGCTCATCATACCCCATCATCAGCTTCCACTTTCTATTTCAATCATATCATTTTCCATTCTCCAGATAGTAAGAATTGGCTCATTCTCTTTTGTCCTACACCTACTGCTATAAAAATTTAAAAACACCAATAATAAGCATGAACATCTCTACTCAATAACCCCCCTCTTATATTTCAAATTCATTTCATGTGTGTACTGCAACCACTCTTTGGCTCCATCAGGATCAATCTTTTTTTCACTGAGCAATATTTTTCTCATGTCTGTACTTGCCTTCTTACGAATGGGACACTATTGTTCAGTCCAGTCACTTCCTTGTATATGTTCTTGCCCCAGGTCCCTCCCTCCAGCTTTTGCACTTATAGAACAAACCTAATTAAATACCAACCACCAATCTTTTTGCATATACATCCCAACAGCTGAATTTGGCTTGAGAAAAATCAATGCCAGCTATCCCAATTTTATGACCACAAGTTTCAGAAGGGCTCTCAGTTATTCCTGATGATAATACTAGATAGTTCTTTATTCTCCTAGGCAGTTTTCTCTGACAGTAACTAAGATGGCTATTTCATACTTTCTCTTTGCTCAAAAGTCTCCTCATTCCCATTCTCTCCCATTTGCATCCAATCTATATATGCATTTTTTTGTTTAGCTTAGAGAGAAGAACAAGAGTTTGTGTTTAACATAAAAGGCATTTGTAGTTCTGATGAGGAATAAGCCCGCAGGTTATTTCCAATTCTAGCTTGGAAAATATAGTTATATGCACAGCACTTTTCCTAAATAGCTGTCTAAACTCTGGCAAACCTTTAAGTTTCTTAAGACCTCTTTCTTCAATTCTACAATGAGATTTGTGGCTGGAAAGTTTACTGGAACCCCTGTAGAAATAAATTGGCATTAATCTGACTCCTTTTTTTTAAAGACTCTTTGAATTTTGGAAAGGCAGAGCTAGAGAAAAAGAGAAACAGAGAGAAAGATCTTCCATCTGCTTGATCACTCCCCTAAATGGCTGCAGCGGTTAGGGCTGGGGCTGATCAAAGCCAGGAGCCACATGAGTGCAGGGGCCCAAGCAGTTGGACCATCTTCCCCTACTTTCCTAGGCACATTAGCAGGGAGCTGGATCAGAAGTGGAGCAGCCAGGACTCAAATTAGCATCCGTGTGAGATGCTGTCATCTCAAGCAGCAGCTTTATCCACTATGCTTCAACGCAAGCCCTGACTCTTTTCTTTTAAGCCGTATGAGCACCATGACAGTGTAGCCTATGGAAATCTGCAACCATTTTTGTCCTGAAAGTTGAGTATGGAGAGGTATGCAGGGGGACCTAGAACCACGAGAGTGGGAAAGCTGGGAGTTGCAAACAGCAAGTCAGTCTTTCAAAGCACAAGAGACTATCTACAGGTGTCCTGATGTACATTGATTGTTCAGATTAAAATCTGACATCATAGGATATTACAAAACCATTTTACTGTTTCTGATAAGTGCAGCAATTAGATAGAATTCTCTGGGTCATTAATGAGGGAGGAGAGTTTCTTGAATGTCATGTGTATTTTTCAAAATAAGATAACACAATAAATATGCACAAGAAGAAAACCCCTGGATAATGACACAAGCAAGGACCCCACTGTGTCTCCACATTTTTTTTTTTTTTTTTGACAGGCAGAGTGGACAGTGAGAGAGACAGAGAGAAATGTCTTCCTTTTCCGTTGGTTCACCCCCCAGTGGCCGCTGCAGCTGGCACACTGCACTGATCTGAAGCCAGGAGCCAGGTACTTCTCCTGGTCTCCCATGGGGTGCAGGGCCCAAGCACTTGGGCCATCCTCCACTGCACTCCCTGGCCACAGCAGAGAGCTGGCCTGGAAGAGGAGCAACCGGGACAGAATCCGGCACCCCGACCGGGACTAGAACCCGGTGTGCTGGCCCCGCAGGCAGAGGCTTAGCCTAATGAGTCGTGGCGCTGGCCAGTGTCTCCACATTTTTAAACTGAAAACATTTGTATGAGTAGAGGTACAGTGACTGAACACTGGGCCTCAGGAATGGGTAGAGCAGTGCAGTGCAGAAGCTATGCTAGCACGGAAAGTAGCTTTGTACCCACTGGAAAAGTTGTCACCTCTGGGTGAGCCCTTCAGCCTGCTCCATGAATTCCCGTGTGGCTCCTCTGTGTGGACAAAGGGCACCTTTTCCCTGTGCAGTTGCAACTCTTTTTCCTTCCTGGGTACCCAAGGTTGACCATTTGGCAAGCATTTCAGCTCCCATTGGTCCCCCTTGTCCAGGTATTCTTGGGCTGGACACCACACACATCCACAAGCAGGGGTGCTGGGAGTGTACCTCTGTTATTTATGGATGTGTTAAGGGAAGAAAGAAATATTCAAGGCAAATGCTAACCTATGTAAGCAAATATCTCAAAGGACAAATAATTACTTCCCCAGTATTTGATGTATCTGCCAGAGATGGAACACGATCTGTCTAGAACACTTTCATTGAGAGAGGCATTTCCTACATTGTTAAAAGTAATGGAGGTGAAATACTGCTATAGTTTGAATGTTTTTATCCCTCCAACATTCATGTTCAAACTTAATCTGCAGTGCATTCATAGAAGAAGGCAAGGAATTCAGAGGTGGTGACTGTTCTACCTTCATGATTGAGATTAGTGCCCTTTAACAAATCTCAACGCAGCCCATTTGGCCCCTCTGTCCCTTCCAGCATGTGAGATACAGCCTTCGGCCCATTCTGCCATGTGGACACAGCAACAAGACACCATCTCTGAGAGCAGAAAGCAAGCCCTCCCCAGAGGGAGTCTGCTGGCACCTTCATCTTGGACTTCCCAGTTTGCAAAACTAAGAAAAATTTATTTCCATTCTTTAAAAATCATCCAGTTTACTGTGCTTTGTTACAGCAGCTTGAAGTGTGTAAGGCAAATATTATAGCCATTCATAGGAAAATCTTTTTGATGAATTGATCCAGGAACAACTGGATAGTTAGATATGAAAAAGAATGAAATTCCACTGCTACTTCACATCATACACAGAGATTACTTTAAGAAGGATCAGGGACCTTAATATAATGCTTCTTAAAAGAAGATGCAGTGTGTGCCAGTGCTATAGTATAGTGGGCTGAGCCTCCACTTGTGGCTGTGGCATCCCACTTGGGTGTTGGTTCTAGTCCCAGCTGCTCCTCTTCCAATCCAGCTCTCTGCTTAAGGCCTGGGAAAACAGTGGAAGATGGCCCAAATGCTTGGGCCCCTGTACCTTTGTAGGAGACCCAGAAGAAGACACTGGCTCCTGGCTTCAGCTCCAGCCATTGAAGCCATTCGGGGAGTGAACCAGCAGGTAGAAGAACTCTTTCTCTCTCTCTGTCTCTCCCTCCTTCTGTCTGTATAACTCTACCTCTCAAGTAAACAAATAAAATCTTAAGAAAAAAATTTAAAAAATGAAGATGTAGTATAATATCAGGAGACACTGGGATATGCAAAGCTTTCTTCCATAGGCCGGAGAGAGAGCACTAACCATACACAAAGATAGATTTAAGGGAATTTATCAAAATTTGAAACATCTGCTCATCAATGACACCATTAAGAAAATCAATAGAAAGCTCATAGACCATATGAAGATGTTTGTGTATATACCTAACAAAAGACTAATGTCAAAAGTAATTAAAGAATTCCAAAGCAGTTAAATAATATAAACAACCAAATAAAGTGGACAAAACACATAAATATCATAATTAAAGGCACATGAAGGGCTAATATGTTTACTGGGAGTGATTCTCATCATTTCTCATCAAGAAAATTAAAATTAAATTCATGTATGTCTTTTCACATTGACTAGAATGGAAAAGATTTTAAAAATTAAGGATATGGAACAACCAGAATTCTCAGTAGCTACTGATGAGAGTATAAAGTGGCATTACTATCTTAGAACTCTTTTTAAGTTTCTTATGAAAATAAACATCTCTGTGTTCTATGTGCCAGCAATCTAATTCCAGAGAAATGAGAATATATTAATCTTGGCCAAGAATATTTATAAAAGCTTTATTTATAATGTCTCATACTGGATCAACCAAAATACCCATAAGCAAGAGACTGGTGAACTTATACTGGTATAATCCTACAATGAAAGCAATTCAGTAATAAGATGTAACAAATAACAATCACATAGAGAAATTTCAGAAACATTATTTTGAAGCAAAGAAGCCAGTTAGCAGAGCATATGTCATTGTAGTCCACTTAAATGATTTTCTGGACAGGAAACATAGCCTGTGGTGGTGGAAAAGTATAACGGGCATATAAGCAGGAAGCAAGATCAGAAGCAGAGTGCCAGTACTCTGACACAGGAAGCTGGTGTCAACCTGCTATAGTACAATGCTGACCTCAGGAAATGTTCTACATTTTGATGGGGTATGGATTATACAAGTATCTGAATTTTCAAATCTCACTAATTCATCCACCTAAGTCCCATGCCTTCACTGTATATAATGTACACCTCTATAAACATACATAAACATAAAATAGGTACATCCTCTCAGCTTCTTATCAATATAACAATTACCTCAGAAAGCTAATTAGAAGCAGGAAGGTTTATCTTGGCCCATAGTTCTGGAGGCTTACGGCATGACATCAGGTGGCCCCGCTGGTCTGGCAGTGAAGATGGACTGCATACAGCAGACGGATACAGGCCTTCCAGGAAGCAGAGTGACAGGGAGCACACTTGTTCCTGTGGTCTCTCCTTATAAAACCAGCATGATTGAATCACCGGGCTCCATCCTAGTGGCCTGATTCAATCCAATCACTTCCCACTTTAGACACCGTAATTGGATCAAGCAGTCTCCACCTCCTATAGTAACATTAACTGATGACTTTGGGTTTTCAATGTCTGTATGAACTGGGGAGCCAGATCTTGTTCCAACCATAGCACTCTCCTAGATGTGCAAGGGCACTTCGTCTCCTGTCTTAACCTTATGTCTGAATATTCACGCATGTTAATATCAGTTCCATTATGTGACACCTCCAGTCACGCTGGCAAACTGTCCAAGACATCAGCATTAGGGACTTTGGCAAATCACAACCCCAAGAGCTTCTGGCAGATTCATGATTTCTGAGCCTTTAAGAAATTGTTTCTGTTGTATCCTAAAAATTTCCAGCACAAAATATCTGAAGACAATAGGTCCTGAGATGAAATGAATATGTGCATGTTGTAATTCTCAGCCTGGAAGTGTCATAAAATCGATTGGGTCTGTTTAATAACGTCTGGATTTATGTTCATACATAAATGACAGGGAGACTTTAGTCCAGACGAAGTTTGTGGTACGCAGTTCTGAATTTCTAGGCTATTTCTACTTTCCAGATATAAATTTTCTTCTAAACTGATCTTCATGCAGGCTTGTTTCTGCCTTAAATATGAGGTTGTATACATGATGATACAGAAAAGAATTCAAAGGCAACAACTTTTAGAAGTCAATTTATTTTAATAGTAATTTAAGTATATGATTTGTGAAAGACATTGTAATAAGCCCTATAAAAATGTCATAGCTACTAGTGCCAAGGCATTTTTCTACCTGCTTTGACCTCTTGTACATGTACCAGAACTGTGACAGGGAAGCCTTGGGAACAATTAAAGAAACCTTATTACCATTTGAGATATTTTAATTGTTATTGAACTACTCCCTGTTCTTTGCTGTTGTGAAATCCAAGTGTTATTAAACTGACCCGGTCAATCTCAGTTCACTTTCACAGGGGCTGTCACACAGTCCTGGGGGACAAGAACAGTGTGCCCCACTGTATCCTTCACAGTGGTCCCTGGTGATTGAATGAGCAGGTCTGTCAGTGTGTAATGATCATGACAAACTTGCCAAGAGATCTTAACACACTGCTTATGAATGCACTGAGCAGTTTAATCGTTAGGGTCAGCAATACCCTAAATGACTTTGCTAATTCTCCACAGAGCTTTGAATTTGCTACTTCCTACATATCCTAAAAAACACAATGAATCCTGCTGTCTTAGTCTCTTAAGATAAGCTCATTTTAAAACCGGACAAAGCCACAGTTTCTGAGTACAAGTATATTTCACTAGCCAAATCTAAGCAGCTCTTCAATCTGGATAGTGAAGTTCAAAAGTAGCAAGTTCAGGGGCCGGCATTGTGGCGTAGCTGGTAAAGCCACCACCATATGATATGAGCCCCACTAGCTCCACTTCCAATCCAGCTCCTTCCTAATGGCCTGGAAAAAGCAGCAGCAGAAGGCCTAAATGTTTGGGCCCCTGCCACACATGTGGGGACCTGGAAGAAGCTCTTGGTTCCTAGCTTCCCTCTAGTCCGGCCCTGGCCACTGTGGTCATCTGAGGAGATGGAAGATCTCTCTCGCATGCTATTTTTCTGTAACTCCAACTTTCAAATTAATAAATATATAAATGCATCTTTTTTTTTTTTTGACAGAGTTAGACAGTGAGAGAGAGAGACAGAGAGAAAAGTCTTCCATCTGTTGGTTCACACTCCCCCCCGCCACCGCCAAATGGCTGCAATGGCTGGAGCTAAGCCAATCTGGAGCCAGGTGCCTCCTCCCAGTCTCCCATGCAGGTGCAGGGGCCCCAAGCACCCAGGCCATCCTTCACTGCCTTCCTGGGCCACAGCAGAGAGTTGGACCGGAAGAGGAGCAACCAGAACCAGAACCTGGCACTCACATGGGATGCCGGGGCTGCAGGTGGAGGATTAACCAAGTGAGCCACGGCACCTGCCCCCAACAAATACCTCTTTAAAAAAAAATAGTGGCTGTGGCTCACTAGGCTAATCCTCTGCCTGTGGCGCCAGTACCCCAGGTTCTAGACCCAGCTGGGGCACTGGATTCTGTCCTGGTTGCTCCTCTTCCAGTCCAGCTCTCTGCTGTGGCCCGGGAAGGCAGTGGAGGATGGCCCAAGTGCTTGGGCCCTGCACCTGCATGGGAGACCAGGAGGAAGCACCTGGCTCCTGGCTTCGGACCGGTGCAGCGCACCGGCTGCAACGCGCCAGCCATAGCGGCCCCTTGGGGGGTGAACCAACAGAAAAAGGAAAACCTTTCTCTCTGTCTCTCTCTCTCTGTCTAAAGTCTGTCTGTCAAAAAAAAAAAAAAAAATATATATATATATATAGCAAGTTCTGTTAGCCAGGGGTACAAATGTATATGAATCTGTTCAGTGTTGTTTTTGGTTTTGGTTTTAGTTAGCAAGTTCTGAGACTGAGGAATAAGTTTAAATATATCAAAATCTTCCAGACTGTTGATTTTGGATAGTGAGAGAGTTTGGATAACTTAGGGGGAAAGGTTGGTGGCTTTATGCTATTCTTTTGGTTTTATTTTAAGATGCTTCAAAATACAAATCAGCCCCAATTCCTCTCCAGGTGTGTAGCTATAAGGGCCTTGGAATTTATGATACAGTCTGAAATTGCAATCATCTCTTTAACTCATAGTTTAATTGCACTGGAAAATTCACTGCCTTAATGGAGTTATAAGAAGTGCACATGGATTATGAATTTATGTATATGGATTATGGTTTTATGCATTTGAGGAAGAAAAAGGCACAGATGGTTGGGCTCCATAAACTACTTCTCCAGTGAATCAAATAAGCACAGGTACATTTCATACAGGTGACAGTGAAGGAAAAGAAAGGGAGAAGAAAAGATGTGCAGGTGAATTTATTGGATTCTGACATTTCAGGAGAAATGAGCTTTTGAAAGTTTTTTACCATTGTTAGATAGTAGGAATAAAGGTATCTTCCCATGTTCCAATTCCTTCCTGGATGAATTATACTCAAACCAAGGGTCAGTGACCAAAAACGTATTTGTAAGCACACATTGAAAACAGATCTTCCTGACATTCAGTGAAAATGAGTTTATCATTGCAAGTGCAAGAGGCCCCCATGTTATACTAATGATTTCCTCTAGGCCTACATGTATATGATGTTGACCTTGGGAACTGGGATCATAGCTACCTATTAGGAGGAAAGGAGTAAGTTTGCATTTTCATAATCAGAAATATTGGGGCAAAAGAGCTCAGAATGTTATAAAGGAAGCTCACAAACTGTTTTGTGAGAGTCAAATCATAACCTCACAATACCCAATACCCTTGGCTAAAACACATATTTCTGAGGATTGAGTAAATCCAATGTGCCCAAGTTGCCTGGGGTCACGAGTCATTAATAGAAAGAGTCTGCACAGAGAAATGGAATTATTACTCTGAAAATACCACTCAAGTAAAAGGTGCACTAATACTGAATTACTGGAAGGTAGTCTGCTGATTAGTTGGACCCTCCTGTGGCAATATGCATGCTTTGCATTTTGGGGTTAAGAGATGGGTGATTTTTAGGTAGAGGCAATTGCCAAGGATGCAGCAGTGAAAAACCAAGCCAAGGCTAACTTCTCCTAGAGAACTTAAACTTCAGCCTGACCCCAGAAACCTCCCAGGGCTGAAGGGGTTCCCCCAGTGGAGTGCATACTTTCTATTGACTTAAATGGACTTAAGATTATACTAGGGAATGTATACAGAAAAAGCTCATATTGTGGTCCTACCTACCTATATTAACATGTTCATACATATCAGTTTTATGTGAAAATATCTGTCATTCATTTATCGCATAGTCACGCCTTAGGCCTTAGCTCTGATCATATACCAGTAAGAGACGGCCCTCATGGTATTTACATGACAGTTGGGGGAAAAGAAGATTAAGAATTTATTCAATATAGGTAAAATTTTAAGTAATATTCAGTGCTAAGAATAGGAAAACATGATAGGGTCAGCAGTGTGTTGTAACTGGTTGAGCCACCACTTGCAATGCTGGCATCCGATACGGGTACCAGTTCAACTTCTGCTTCACTTTTGACCCAGCTCCCTGTTAATGCACCTGGAAAAGCAGTTGAAGAAGGCTCAGGTCCTTGGGCTCCTGAACCCACCTGGGAGACCTGGATGAAGCTCCTGGCTTTTGCCTGGCCCATCCCTGGCTGTTGCAGCCATCTGGGGAGGATGGAAATTATCTATCTTACCCTCTCTGTCTGCAACTCTGCCTTCAAACAAATAAAATGTCTTTTTTTTTTTAATTTTTTTTTTATTTGACAGAAAGAGTTAGACAGTGAGAGAGAGAGACAGAGAGAAAGATCTTCCTTCACCCCCCCAAATGGCTGCAATGGCCGGAGCTACGCCGATCTGAAGCCAGGAGCCAGGTGCCTCCTCCTGGTCTCCCCTGTGGGTGCAGGGGCCCAAGCACTTGGGCCATCCTCCACTGCCTTCCTAGGCCACAGCAGAGAGCTGGACTGGAAGAGGAGCAACCGGGATAGAACCCAGTGCCTGTTTGGGATGCCAGCGCCGCAGGTGGAGGATTAACCAAGTGAGCCACGGCGCCGGCCCCAAAATAAAATAAATCTTAAAAAAGAAGTGAAGCAGGGGAGAAGATTCTAACAGCTCAGTGGGGAAGGCCTCTTAATAAGCTGACACTAAGACAGGGGAACATAAATGGATGAGATAATATAAAATTCTAGGCAAAGAACTCTCTTGATAAGAAAAATACTGTGTGCAAACACCTTGAAGTCAGAATGAGCCTGACATACTGGAGGATAACAGGAGGCCATTTTAGCAAGAGCAGGTGAGCCAGAGGAACATCTGTGGCAGATGAGCTTGCGGGAGTAACCAGAGGACAGACCACGCAGGGTCGTCTTATACACAGTATGGACCTTTTTTTGTTGTTGTTGTTCCTAGCATTTTAATGATTATATATTTACTCATTTATTTCACACCCCAGATCCCTGAAACAACCGGAGCTGTGCCAGGGTGGAAGTTCAGAGCCAGAAACACAATCCAGGTCTCCCGTGTGAGTGACAGGAAGCCAGGCGGTTGAGCCATTACTGCTGCCCTTCAGTGTCTGCGGTAGAATAAAGATGTAGTCAGGGGCCAGAGCTGGGAAGCAAACCCACGCGCTGTGATGTGGGACATGGACATCTTACGTGCTAGAGTAAAGGCCCACTCCACGAATTGTGGTTGCTTTTAAAAATGGGAAAGATCGCCACCGAGGAGGTGACCGAGGGAGGTCATAAGCTGACTTAGAAGATTACTGCATGTCACGTGAGCATACACTGTTGACGTGTGCACAAACGAAACAGGATAGATGAGTGAGTTTCTACAGTGGTTTGGAGGGAAAATGATAGCAGTTGCTGCAGAATGATGCCAGCAGCTCTGGAAATGGTGAGGACTGATCAAATGCTGTCTACTTTGAAAGGTAATGCAACAAGGCTTGTTGATAGAGAGGCTGTACTTTGTGGAAGGATAAACAGAATGAAAATGGCTATTAATTTTGAGCCTGAGTGTGTGTTATAGAAGCCTTTATTTCACCTTGATTCATAAATGAGAGTTTGCAGGGTTCAGTATTTTGGCTTGACAGGTTTTTTTCTCTTAAGACTTGAAATGTATCTCGCCATTCTCTCCTAGCCTGCAGGGTTTCTGATGAGAAGTCAGCTGTGAGTCTAACTGGAGATCTTCTACAAGTAACCTGGCATTTCTCTCATGGATTACAATGTGTCATGGTTAAGATCTTTTCTGGTCATGTCCATTAGGAGTTCTATGTGCTTCCTGTATTTTACATCCCTTCTTTCTCCAAAGTAGCAAAGTTTTCTATAATTATTTCACTAAAAAGGCCTTCTAATCCCTTCTGTCTTTCCGTACCTTCAGGAACTGCTAAGATTTGTATGGTGGGTCATTTGATTGTACCCCATAGATTTCCAACACTGCTTTTTAGTTTTCTAATTTCTTATTATTTATTTATTTTTGGTCTGGATGTAAAATTTCTAGAGAATTATCTTTCAACTTGGATATTCTTTCTTCTGTCTCACCAATTCTGTTGTTAAGGCTTTCTAGCACATTTTTTATTTGTTCTGTTGAATTCTTATTTCTGATATTTCATTTTGATTTCTCTTTAAAATTTCATTTCATGAGAAACAAGTTCTTCCATGTCATGGACAGATTTCTTAAGTGTGTGGATTTGCTTCTGATTACTTCTAAGTATTCCTACAATCAATTTTTTTTTAAATTCTGTTTCTGGAATTATCCGTTCATTTTCACATTCTAGTATTGAAGTATTGTGTTCCTTTGGGGGAGTCATATGGTCTTCCTTATTCTTGTTTCTTGAATTGCTGCATTTATTTTTAGGCATTTGTGGAGATACTTGTTGGTTGTTTTTTTTTTTTTTTCTTTTGATAGCTTTTATCTTGGGACTATACCTCTGTGGATTAGTGGAGTGTCTGCTCTTTCAGTGAATACCCCGAGGCGTGTGCTGGGTGTGGTCAGGGAGCTGTGTTCAGTGCTCCAGGGTGAGAAGAGTGTTCAAGGTGACTCCCAAATTGGGTGTGGTAAATCTCTCTCTCTCTCTCTTTTTTAAATCAAAGGGGAGGTTTGTTCAGCTCTGTTGCCATAGTCTCAGACTCACTTCCTCTCCTCCAAGGAGACCAATGCCTGGGCACTAGCCCCAGTGGGCACAATATCCATCTGCACTGCCACAGAGACCACGCAAAGGATTCATGCAGTCCTCTGTCTGAGCATAGATCCCGCAGTAATGACCCTCACCAGTGAATCAGGGAGCCCCGAATATGTGGAGCCACCCACAGTGACTGCCCAAAGTCCCAGCCATACCCTGTGCCCTTACATGCAGCCACGGTGTTTACACTGTCTCAGCACACAAGGTTCCTACAGTCACTAGCACCCAGCCTCCTGTCAATTTTCCCAGACTCGGGCTTCTGCTCTCTGTTGGTTTCTGGGTGCACAGACACGAGCTGGAACAGGTGTTACATATATCCAAAATGGGACGTGATTATAGAGTGGTTAGTCCATATGTCCAAATTGGCACGCACCTGGTTTTGGATAATTATAGGATACCAGGTGCTCAGGGAAAGAGAAATGTACCCCCTTTTTTCCCTCTAGGTTGATGGGTATATTGCCCCCCATAGGACTCCAAGCCAGAATCACACCAGGCTCTTCCCACAGCTTTATCACCAGTGCTTTGGGCTGCTGCAGTCTGGTCTCACCTCACTTTCCAGAGCTGGTGCTGAGGTTCTCGGCTGCTGGGGTCCTGAGTTGTGCATGTCCATACCCTCCACGTAGGTCCCTCTTACTGGTGTGCAGTTTCTTCTTCTGTTTTCTCTCTAACTCTTCCCTGAGATTGCCATCTCTCCATATTTTTAAAACTACCTTCCCCTAGAATAGAGCAGTAAACTCCCTCTCTTATTCCACCATCTTGGTGCCTGTCTGCACAAACTTTTAAAATTGATTTGTTGTTATATATCCTTAAAACTTAGAAAGTTTGGGACTCAAGAAAAGATTGGGCCTAGTTTAAAATATATAATTCTATTAAAAGTCTCAAAATATGTGAGAGAATAGTATAACAATCTACCTTTGTCATTATTTAGCGTAATTATTATCAGCACATGGACAATCTTATTTGATTCATCCCCCTACCATTTTATTCTCTTTCATATTAATTTGGAACAAACCCAAGATGCCATTTCATCAGTACAGACAATCCCAGCTTTATAATGTTTTAATTTGGGATTTTTAAACTTTGCAGCCATATAAATACAAATATGCATTCAGTTAAACCATACTAGAATTTTGAATTTTGATCTTTCTCCAGGCTAGCACTAAGGGGTAAGACACTCTCGTGAGACGCTGTGCAGTGGCAGTGAGCCAAGCTCCCAGTCAGCTACCCCATCACAGGGGAAACAACTGGAAAGTCACAGTGCACTATGTCACAAAACTAGGATATGCAGTAGATTAGATGTATAAAATGCGCTTTTGACTTACAGAATTTTCAACTTACAATGAGTTTATCAGAAAACAACCCCAGTGAGAGCATTTGAAAATGCATATGGATTTCAGTATGCTTATAGCTGGTTTTTAAAACATGGACTCTTGACAAAATTTCTAGGAAGAAAGTAAAATAGTGATGAGAAGATGGCTTATGCATCTTTTGAAGCATCCCAAACTTAGGTATAGTAAAGAGATTCCAATAAAGAAAAACGAGAGGAAACTGCCACTGAAAGTTGAATTCTAAGGGAATCCACCCCTAGTTGAATTCTAGGGGAATCTGGTACTTTGAGAATTAAGTGAAAATAGTATTTCTCTTGTGACAGCTGTCACTGAGGTAAAATGAGATAGGCACAGCACATTGACAATTGAATTGAACAAAGTTCAGATCATTGTTAATTTGACAACAGTGGTTTCCCTGAAATGATAGAGACAAAGTCTTGAATGGAATGGTTTGAGGAGTGAAAGGAAACAATGAAGGTAGGAAACATAAATAACTATTTAGAAGTGATTTGTTGGAAAGAGGAGCAGAGATATGTGACAAGAGATGGAAGGGAATGTTGGGATGATTTTACATCTGCATCATGAAAGATATTCTCACACGTTAATATCCTGCTAAACATCTGCCATAGAGGAGAAAGCTGATGATGTAGGAGGCAGGACAAATGCAAAATTACATCCATAGGAAGTGAAAGGAAAAGTCCTCTAGTGCACAGCTGTAGGGGGGTGGTCTTAGAGCAGTGGCAGTTCATCAATTTTAATGGCAGGAAAGGCAGTATGTATTGATTCAAATGCAGGCAGTTTAGTGGATTTGAAAAAAAAAAAAAAACAGGTCAGGGTTAGTCCACTTAGAATACTTGTGTTTTCTGAATTAAATTACTCTTGGAGTCTTCAATCAACATGTTTGTCAGCTTTTCATTACTTTAAAATATGAGAGAAGAGCTAATTAGGGTGGATGAAGGTTTATTTTTGGCTTACAGTTTTGGAGATTCACTAAGATCAGGTGGTTCCATTAGTTCAGGCATCTGGTGAAGCCAGAGGTTGGGGGAGGGATAATCGCATGGCAAGCCAGAGACTTGCTGTACCTCCCTGTCCATGTGTCTCTCTTTATACAGCCATCAAGAGTCCATCATGGGGCCCCATCCTAGCAATCTAATCCAATCCAATCACTTCTCAAAGACTCATTCATACATCATACCAAAATGAAGCCTCATTCTATTCCATCAACCATTGATAGTGATTCATTAACTATTAATGTGAGAGTTTGGGTTTTAAATGTCTGCATTAGTATAGGGAACCAAATCCTGTTCAAATCGTAACAGTAGATTATGACATAAGTTAGATCTTACTGAATATTTAAGCCCTCTTAAAAATGAAAGGGCAAACTCATTTGAGAATTATTGTATACCCTATCAGCTGCTGAAGCCCCACATTAAATGTGTGGTCAAAATACAGAGCAGGTCAAATCATCAGAGTTTGATGTTTTATAACTGAACTAGTCTGCTCACATAATGAAAGACGGGGTTTTATCAAGTAGGGTTTTAATATGTTGGAGGCAAATCAAGTGTGAGTTGATAATGATAGCAAGAGATTGTTTTTAATGATGAATTGTGGCATCTAAGCTTTATACAACAAACAAACAAAAAAGAAATGAAAACAGGAGAAGAAAGAAAAAAGAAACTGAAGACACACTGATTTAGAGATTAGCAGTTTCACTGGAGCCGAAGCATTAGAGCAGCTGAGGAAAGAGAATTAATGAGTCTTAAAAATAGGAAGTGGTTACAGGACAGCGTTGATTAAAATCAAAATAATACCATGGTATCATTATACATTGTTATCACCAACTTGATGTATAATGATACCATGGTATTAATTAGCTGAGGTTGAGTAAAATTTCACTGGAAATGAAGAGAATAGAAAAATTGATAGAATGAGGGGGGCATTTGGTCTAATGGTTATAGTACCTGCAGCCCAGATCAGAGTGGCTAGGTGTGACACCCAGCACTACCACCTGACTCCAACTTCCTGTTAAAGCCAATCCAAGGAGGCAGAGTAATAGCTCAAGTCTAAGTCCCTCCCACCCATGAAGGAGATGTGGATTGAGTTCCCAGCTTCTAGTTTCAGCTCCAGCTTAGTCCTGGCCATTTTGGCTGTTTGTCTCTGAAATTAAAAAGAGAGAGAAGAAATTAAGAAACTGGTAGTCCAAGGTCTTGAATAATCTATGTGCATGGTGAATAGAGCAGTAATTAAAATCCATTTAAAGGCCGGCGCCGCAGCTCACTAGGCTAATCCTCTGCCTTGCGGCGCCGGCACACCAGGTTCTAGTCCCAGTCAGGGCGCCGGATTCTGTCCTGGATGCCCCTCTTCCAGGCCGGCTCTCTGCTGTGGCCAGGGAGTGCAGTGGAGGATGGCCCAAGTGCTTGGGCCCTGCACCCCATGGGAGACCAGGAGAAGCACCTGGCTCCTGCCTTCGGATAGGCGCGGTATGGCAGCCATTGGAGGGTGAACCAACGGCAAAGGAGGACCTTTCTCTCTGTCTCTCTCTCACTGTCCACTCTGCCTGTCAAAAAAAAAATCCATTTAAAGATAGGAACAAGCTGTAAAATTCTTTAATGAAAGAAAAGATAAGCAGGAGGTCAGTAGATGATCCAGGCAAGTAGCCAAAACAGATGGTATGGGTTGATGACATGCTTCAAAATCCCCTGAGTTACTGGAGGAGGAGGAAAGAGAAGTGGTCTCATGCCCACAAGGGTGTGCATAGGACATGGGAGAAAAAACATAAATAAACCCTTCCTTAAGAAGACTACAGACGTACTGTGATCCCAAGGAATATTTATGTTTCAATTAGGCAAGAGTGAGAACATGATGAAGGATTTGAGTGGAAAGCTAAACAAGGGTGAGAGCTAGGTCGGATTGGGATGGCGTGGTGCTGGGTGAGACGGAGGCCAGGCACTACTGCGTGAGTGGGAGGTTTCTACTTCTGATGGGGACTGTGGTAAGCAGGAATGAGAACATGAGGGGTGAATTCCTGTTCACTGTTGCTATGGTCCTGTTGTTAGGGGTAGTTAGCCAGTCACTGTCTCCTTCCACCACAGGACCAATTTCTTAGATACTTTACAGTGGTAGGTGCTGGTTTCACAACCAGGGGTTTGTGCTTTTAGTAAGGGTTCACTCTATTTCAAGAGCAAAGATCTCTGAACCTATTTTAGAGACTACAGCAGGCATTGTCCGGCCAAAAAAGGTGAGGGAGTTGGCAGAAGTAGATTAGCAATGGGCTCTTTCTCGCCCTTTTCCTTTCTTTCATATCACAAAGAAGTATCTTGATGAAATGGAGGTATGACATGAAGTCCACAGTCTGAATAATTAAATCTTGTTAAAACAACACTATTATCTTTTCTCAAATTTTGTACTGTAAAAGGCTTCTCTCGGAATAGAAATGCACATTTCTGGGACCAAATCTCCAAAGAGAAGCAGATCTGAGACAGGTAGGGGCACCCTATATTCTCTTTTGCCCAGGACAGTACAGGTTATGCTTGTTAGCCTGGCATGATTATTTATAGAAATTCCTTTCACTCTGAGATGTGTCCAGCTTTGATCAACAAATATATGGTAACCTTAGGAACAGAATCTGAGAAGCTTTCCTTTTTAAATAAGTACCCTAAATGATCCTGATGCAAGTAGCTGAAGTTCCATGCTCTGAGCATCTCCACTTTTAGAAATAATACTTTGTTTTGCCAATTCTGATCATTCCTAAACCCAATCAAGGTTCTTATGTTTAGAAGTATCTACAAGAGTCCATTGTTTTTATGAAAAAAAATAATTTGATTTATTCACAAATGACTCAAACGTACTCTGAAATTGCAATTCGATGTAATTTATTGCACCAGTTTGAGTACAAGCGCACACAAATGCAACGCAAGCTAGGACTGTTGAATAGTGTTTAGTATGTCCCTGGCATTCGTCTAAGCATATTACATATATTGACTCCTGTAAGCCTCAAAGCCACACTTGGAGTGTTCTACTAGTAGTTCTACGAGTATAATTCCCACTTGATAGTGCTGCGCAGACAGGTGAAATTACTTGACAACAACACACAGCTAATAAGTGACAGAGGTTAGGTTCTAACACAGGCAGTCCAGCTCTCTGGTCTAAGCACTTGACTGTTTTGCTATACTGTCTTTTGGCTCTTGCTCAGTCTTCAATTCCTTCTCCCTAAATCCCTGATGATAATATTTCACAGATTACCCACTTGTCATTGCTTTGTATTAGCTTATTTCTGCTGATCTTCTATGCTTGATTGAGCTCTTGCTCATGTATTATTATGAGTAATATTAAGAATCTATGCCACTTTTAGATGGCCCTTGTCTTCTCATTCACCAAAGTCTACCAAAATTGTAGGTTTTCTTCTCTCACAAATGTAGCAATAGAGGAAAACAATGAACATTCATTTGGCATTTACTGTTGGCTATTTTGTTGGGTTTTATGTCATTTTCTCATTCAACCTTTATAGCAGTTCCAAGGTAGAAATTTTTTATTTATTTTTCTAAATAAGAAAAATGAACTTTGAAGAACATAACTAGTTTTCCCAGGGAAACAGAGAGTAATGGAACCAAGATTTGAATGCTGGGCTGCTAACTGCAAAGCTAGACTATATTTCTTGCTTTATTTTCACACCAGGAAAGACTTTATTTTTCTGTTGGCTTGGCCTTGAAGTTTTCTCCTTGACCTGTGTTAATGATAGCAAAAGAAAGAATCCTATTGCATTCTCTTTGGTGAAAAGAGCCACTGCTTTGATGAAGTCCAAGGAGAAACATTAAAGATACTCGTCTTCAGCAGCCTGAGAGCTGTTGCTATTTAACCATTTCACACCCTCTGTTGTAAAACATTCTAGGTCTCCTCCTCAACCTAAAAATTTCTACTTTTCTGACATTTACTCATATATGGATGGATCAAATCAGCAATGGGAAATTAAAAGGGTCAGAAAACTGATAATTAATGAATACTGGAAACATCCCTGCACCCCAGTACGTATGTGTTAGAGGGAGTGAAGTGAAAGATAGCATTGACCACAATTCTCTGCTTAAAATTACTGCTTATCTACCTGGTCATAAAATACATATTCAAAAGTGGATAAATTCATCAGCACCTTCAAAAATCAAACCTCAATACCGAGTTGTAAAAAGAAATGTTGGGGGCCGGCGCCGCGGCTCACTAGGCTAATCCTCCGCCTTGCGGCGCCGGCACACCAGGTTCTAGTCCCGGTCGGGGCTCCGGATTCTGTCCTAGTTGCCCCTCTTCCAGGCCAGCCCTCTGCTGTGGCCAGGGAGTGCAGTGGAGGATGGCCCAGGTGCTTGGGCCCTGCACCCCATGGGAGACCAGGAAAAGCACCTGGCTCCTGGCTCCTGCCATCGGATCAGCGCGGTGCGCCGGCCGCAGCGCGCTGGCCGCGGCGGCCATTGGAGGGTGAACCAACGGCAAAAAGGAAGACCTTTCTCTCTGTCTCTCTCTCTCTCACTGTCCACTCTGCCTGTCAAAAAAAAAAAAAAAAAAAAAAGAAATGTTGGGGGGGGCCAGCATTGTAGCAAAGTAGATTAATCCTCTGCCTGCGGCGCCAGCATCCCATATTGGCGCTGATTCTAGGCCTGGCTGCTCCTCTTCCTATCAGGCTCTCTGCTATGGTCTGGGAAGGCAGGGGAAGATGGCACAAGCACTTGGGCCCCTGTACCCGTATAGGGGACCTGGAGGAAACTTCTGGATCCTGGCTTCGGATCGGTCCAACTCTGGCCATTGCAGCCATCTAGGGAGTGAGCCAGCAGATGGAAGACCTCTCTCTCTGTCTCTCCCTCTCACTGTCTGTGGCTCTGTCTCTCTAATAAACACACAAAATCTTTTTTTAAAAAAATAAGAAATGTGTCGCTCCCCCTCTTCGTGGAGGAACGACACAGGACCCTGCGCTGTTCTTTCGTCTGCTCGGCCCTCCCCGGGTTTGCTGCTGGTTCTTCCCGGGTTGGCTACCGACCCTTCCACCTCCGTGGAAGGGCGGTTCCCCCTGCCACATTCCCCACTTCCGCGGGGGAGTGGCACACCGCCGGCCGGCTCTCTCGGGGGCTGCACAGGTGTTCCTTCAGATAGATGTTCCCCTTAGATGTTCCTGGTGCATGCCGTCTCTCTCCTCCTTTATAGTCCTCCTCTGCCAATCCCAACTTGGCTGCCCACTCGCCGAGTACGCTGCTCTCCTCCAATCAGGAGCAAGTCCTACAGTTTATTGGCTGAACTGGAGGCAGCTGTGTAGAAGCTGTTCTCTCCTCTCCCAGCGCCATATTGTGGGAGAGCAGATGCATAGAATAAGTCTGAATTCCAGTAACTTAGTCTAGTCCGAGTTGCTCCCCACAAAATGTTGCTATAATCCAGTCATGTAGGATACCAAGAGGAAAAAGCAATGATAGAAGAAGCATTCGGGAATGGAAAACAAGTCCCCTGAAAGTGACTGCTCCTGGTGCAGCCTCCGTCTCTTGAAGATGTTTAGTGAGGCCATGCAGTTGGCGGACCCCCTCAAAGCAGTGTGAGAACCTGTACCATCTCGTGCCTATGCCGTACCGTCGTCTTCTTCCCCAGGTTCAAATGGAGTCATATTTTCCTGTATAGGGACATCTAGATTCAATATGGTGATGGCTTCTATTCTTTGAAGGAAGCCCGAGGTTAAATACATGTACTGTTTCTCCTGTTTCCCTGACACTGGAAAGGACACTGAGGTTTTCTGTAGGAAGAGATCTCAGAGTCCCTGCAGAGAGGAAGTACATTGGTAGCGTTTCTTTAGACATCGCACCCAACATTGCCAATTCTTTCCTAATCTAAAGAGAGGCCTTATGTGTAGAGATGGCTGTCTCATATTAGTGTCTTTCCAAGCACCAAGCACCAAGCACATGTACACTCATGATGTTGATCAGTTCTATATCTGACAGGCATATCACTCAGAAGTTGGTACTTGGAGGCCTAAATATTTTTGTGATTATGAGACATGAAGGAGGGGTAGATGTTTTGCGCAGTGGTTAATTCGCCACTTGGGCTGCCTGTATCCCACTGGGGAATGCCTCCTTTAGAGTCCTGGCACCTCTGCTTCAAATCCAGCTTCCTGCTAATGTGCACTCTGGGGAGAAGCGGTAGTCAGACCCCTGCCACCCAGGGGAGACCTGGACTGGGTTCCTGGTTCTTGGCTGATACAGATATTTGGGTAGTGAACCAGCAAACAGAAGGTCAAGATCTCTCTCTCACTCTCTGTTTCTCTCTGTCTTACAAGTAAAATTAAAATAAAGAAAACAATTTAGGAGCCGGCACCGTGGCTCACTTGGTTAATCCTCTGCCTGCAGCGCTAGCATCCCATATGGGCATCAGGTTCTAGTCCAGGTTGCTCCTCTTCCAGTCCAGCTCTCTGCTATGGCCGGGAGTGCAGTGGAGGATGGCCCAGGTGCTTGGGCCCTTGTACCCGCATAGGAGACCAGGAGGAAGCACCTGGCTCCTGTCTTTGGATTGGCTCAGCGCCAGCCGTGGAGTCCATTTGGGTAGTGAACCAATGGAAGGAAGGCCTCTCTCTCTCTCTCTCTCACTGTCTACTCTACCTGTCAAATAAAAAAAAAATTTTTTTAAAGTTTAAAAAAAATTTTAAAAGACATGAATAATTTGTATCAGTCTAAGTTTTACAGTTACCTTGTTGCTATGAAGTATCCATGTGATATGTGAATAGATAAAATATATAAATGTATATAATATATGCACATATAAAATGTAGGTGTCTGTGTATAAGTATATGCATTTTAATGTGTCTAAATTGTAGTAACTACTGGTACACACTGAATAAAATTAGATGGTCCAAACAGGTAAAATTTAATTAAAATTTGCAGTGTGTATGTGTTTTAGTGCAGGAAAATGGTTATGGATTATATAGCCCAATGCAGAAATTACCTTCTCATCTTCCCTTTGGGCAACTTTGGGATGACTTTCCTCGGGTTCAGCATGTGAAAAAATACATGCTTTTACTGACATTCACATTTTTGTTTCTTTTTTTTTTTAAGATTATTTATTTGGAAGGCAGAGTTACAGAGAGGCAGAGGCAGAGAGAGAAAGAGGGAGGGAGGGAGGAAGGGAGGGAGGGAGGGAGAGGTGGGGGGAGGGAGAGAGAGAGATCTTTCATCTGCGGGTACACTCCTCAAATGGTCACAATGGCCAGAGCTGTGGAGATACAAAGCCGGGATCCAGGAGCTTCTTCTGGGTCTCTTATGGTCTCTTATACAGGTACAGGGGCCCAAGGACTTAGAGCATCTTCCACTGCTTTCCCAGGCCCAGCAGAGGCAGATTGGTTATGGAGCAGCAGGAACTTGAACCGGTGCCCATATGGGATGCCGGCACTGCAGGTGGCGGCTTTACCCACTATGCCACAGTGCCAGCCCCAACATTCACATTTTCTTACCCAATACCCAGTCATTTGGCGTGGGGGGGGGGGTGTTCAGTCTTAAAAAAAGTAGGGGGAAATTCTATACACAGAGCTGTGTATATCAGTAGGTTCTCCAGCTACAGATTCAAGTAACCATGGGTTAAAAACATTCTGAAAAAAATGAAAATGCATCCATACTGAACATTTTCAGACTTTTTTCCTTGTCATTATCTCTAAACAATACAGTGTATGATTTACATAGCATTTACATTACATTATGTATTATAAGTAATCTAGTGATGATTTAAACTATATGGGAGTATGTGCATGGTTCCATGCAAACACTACAATATTTTAAATAAAAGATGAGTATCTGTGGGTTTTCCTATTTGCAGGGTGAGTCTGGATCAGGGACTGGCTCTGTGGCACAGCTGATAAAGCTGCCACCTGCAGTGCTGGCATCCTATAAAGGTGATGAGTACAGTCCTGGGATCCCTTTCCAATCTAGCTTCCTGCTACTGTGCCTGGGAAAGCAGCAGAAGATGGTCCAAGTCCTTGGGCCTCTGCACCCATGTGGGAGACCTGGAGGAAGCTCTTGGCTCCTTGCCTCAAGCTAATGTAGCTTGGAACATTGCAGACATTTGGAGAGTGAAAAGCAGATGGAAGAATATCTCTCTCTCTCTCTCTCTCTTTCTCTCTCTGCCTCTCCTTCTCTGTAGCTCTGACTTTCAAATAAATAAATTAATCTTTAAAGAAAAATTACCTGAAGATACCAATGGATAGCTGTATATCAATTATATATACTATATATATATTCTTTTTTATATAGACTTTTTTTTTAAAAAGTTGTTTATTTATTTGAAAGGCAGAGAGAGAGGGAGAGGCAGAGAGAGAGAGACAGAGAACAGAGACAGAGACAGACCTTCCATCTGCTGGTTCACTCCCCAAAAGGCCACAATGGCTGGAGCTGAGCTGATCTGAAGCCAGGAGCCAGGAACTTCTTCCAGGTCTCCCCCATGGGGCCATGCACTAGGACCATCTTCCTCTGCTTTCCCAGGCACATTAGCAAGGAGGTGAATCAGAAGTGGAGCAGCCAGGACTCAAACCAGCACCCATAAAGGATGCTGGTGCCACAGGCTTTACTCACTATGCCACAGTACATATATATCTTTATATCTATATTTATAGCTATATCTATATTTAGAAGATTTATACTTCCACCATTCTGAGTCTCATTTGACTTTAGTGTGTTAAAATTCTTCCTTACTTATTTTTATTTTCTTGGACACAAACCTTACATATTGTTCTCTGCACATACTACAAGGACTTTAAAATAAGCTGACTAGAGTTCGCCATTCAGCATTCAGCCCACATTAGATGTCTTAATAAAGTTTTGTTGATTGAAGCAAGTGCAGGGGTTAATGGAGTTTTTGTACCATTTTATTATATACCCAATGATGATTTCAAAACCCTATAGAGATTTTTCTCAGGGTTTGACTGCAGTTCCCACTTATTTATATCTGGCACAAGGGAAAAAATAATCATTTCATGACAATTCATGTCACAGTTCTATTTTAAGCACCAGGATGCAATCTAAAGTGATCATCCTTTTATTGTTGTTTTCAGGATGAGACTGAGGCTGCCTCCCATTAATCTGCCTATAAAATTTGCAACAATAAGTATGCTCCGAGTTAGACTTCCAGCTTGCCATTTACTAGCTATGTGACCTTGAGCATGTTCGCAACCATTATATGCCTTGGGTTTCCTGCTTTGCAAAGAGGGGCTGGCAGTGCTTAATTTGTTTGAGGGATAATGTAAGTATTAATTGATTTGAAGCACTGGAAAGAGTTTAACACAATCTCTGTCACCCGCTGAGTTTTCCCAAACTTCTCATGGCAGACGTAGAAGAGAATTTTAAGGCCTAAGGGGACCAAAAATACATTTAATCCTACTCACTCCTCTCACCGATCAGGAAACGAATGATTAAAGGAAGGAAGTGGCTTACCCAGATGGTTAGATTCTGAGCCAGGACTGAAACTCTGGGTAGCAGTCCTCAGTTCCCTGTTGATTACAGTTCCTGAGGACCAGTTTGCCCGTTCAGTCCAGGCAGTAACATTGGATATATGGCTCTTCTCTCTGAGTTCCATGATGCAGGTGATCTAGTTTGGTGAACCAGGAATGTCCTAGCAATAATGGAGTTTAAGAAAACAATCATGCGTTCTGAATATGTCACTGAGCATTTAGATAAACTTCACCTCCCCCTCTTCAATTCCCATCAGGACAGCATGCTGAATTTTCTTTTTTCTTTCTTTCTTTTTTTTAATCAAAAGGCAGTGACAGAGAAGGGGTGGGGTGGAAGGGAGAGAAAGAGAGAGAATCTTCTACCCACTGGTTTACTCCCCACTGACTGCAACCCCCAGGGCTGGGCGAGGTCAAAGCCATGAGCCAGGTACTCTATCAAGGTTTCCCTTGTGGGTGGAAGGGACCCAAGCACTTGGGCCATATTCCCCTGCCTGCCCAGACACATTAGCGGGAAGTAGGATTGGAAGTGGATCAGTTGGGATTTGAACCTGCATTTTAATTTGGGATGCTGTCATTGCAAGCTGCTGCTTAACCAGCTGTGCCACGACCTCTGCCTCATCCATACTTAGCCTTAAACATCAACCACAGCCCTTTTTTTGCTCCTCAACTTTATGACCTCTACACAGTATAAATTCATTCCTCAAGCAATTATTGAACATCTTGCCTATGCTGGATGCAACACTGGTTGATCCTCACAAGTTTCTGGAAAACCAAGATTATTTTCTCCTTTGCCTGCTAGTTGGATCTTTTTACCCCTATGCATTTCTGAAAACCAACATATTGTTCTCTCATACTGTTCACAGATAAATTATTTAAAAGCTCTCTTCTTTGGTCTGGGAACAAACCATCCTCTTTGTGAGTGATTGATCAGCGTATTTTGAAAGAAAACTAGTTCTCAATTATCTTCTCCGGTAAAAACTCCAAATGAGTTCTTGGCAGCTGGAGATTGGGTAAGGCGAGAAGAGAGAGAAATACTTCTAAATGATAATTCAGTATCTTGCTCCAGTTTGCATAAGATCGCTGCTGTTTTCTGTCCTGCTTCCCAGAAATCACTGGAGCAGATCATATAGGGATGGTGCTGCTGACTAATTGGAAAGAGCTGGAGTAGAGACTGCGACCCAGCGAGAAAGTTGGTGTCACTTTTAGTCAAAGGATAGGGAAGTACATTCCATAGACATGCTATTATGTTCTGCTGAGATTAAGGGGAAGTCAGGTTCTGAAAATTCATGAAGAAAGATGATTTTTAATGAGGGTTTTTATTTTCATTAGTGATTGCTTACTGACTCAGTTAATGAGAAGTCAGGACTTGAGTTGCAGAGGAAAATGAGAAAAAAAAACAAAAGTGTAACTATCTAAAATGTTCCTCCAGATTACAGAAGAGAAATATCTTCAAACCATGGAATCAAGATTGTATTCCTTATGTTAATTATTCTTAATTGCATGTGTCAGTCCGTGGTAGCACAGTTTACAAAAGTAGGATTTTATAATGGTGGCTCCCAACGTGAAAGTCAGTGGGAACTACCTTCAGTGTGACTATTTGAGCCAAAGGAAATTTCTTTTTTCTTTTTAAAGATTTATTTATTTATTTGAAAGAGTTAAACAGAGAGAGAAGGAGAGGCAGAAAGAGAGAGAGAGAGAGGTCTTCCATCTGCTGGTTCACTCCCCAATTGGCCGCAGCGGCTGGTGTTACATCGATCCGAAGCCAGGAGCCAAGAGCTTTTTCTGGGTCTCCCACATGGGTGCAGGGACCCAAGGACTTGGGCCATCTTCTACTGCTTTCCCAGGCCACAGCAAAGAGCTGGATTGGAAGAGGAACAGCAGGGACTGTGGTGCCCATATGGGATGCCAGTACTGCAGGCGGAGGCTTTACCTGCTATGCAACAGTGCCAGTCCCATGAAATTTCTTATAACTCTAAACATCAAACATTCAGCAATATCACACAATTCTTGTGTTTGTGGGTGCCTGCACACATGTTTATTTAATCCAGCTTCCTATGACTGACACCTGGAGGAAGACTCAATGTTTGGGGAAGCCGGAGTCCAGAATATTCGTCTCTGTTCCATCACTTTCAAGATCTGTGAATCGCTAAGTACCACTCTGGACCTCAGTCTCCCCATCTCTAAAATAAACCCATTTTCTTGTTAACCCATTGATGGTCAGTGCTTTTCAACACCAGAAGCCCATAAATACGGATACATTACAATAGGAGACTGTCTTCTATTACCAGGCTGTTCTTCACTGCTGATATGTAGCGATAAGTCGAATAAAGTAAGCATATTCACAACTTTCTCTTCTCTCCCACAATGGAAAGCAGTATCATTGCTGAGGCAACAAACAACAGTATCTGGATTTCGATTTGTCTTTGTTTGTTGTCTAATTGATAAAATGGGCTGAACCTAAGAAGTAGAAAGAGCTAAGAACACATAGATTTATTTAGGAACTAGAACTTGCAGCACTCCAATCAAGGAACTCA